>NC_029772.3:75331005-75331269 GCF_000817695.3 Arachis duranensis | reverse complement strand
AAACGATGCATGTTTTGGGCGTTTAACGCCCAAATGCTGCTTCTCCTGGGCGTTCAACGCCCAGCTGATGCTTCTTTCTGGAGTTCAACGCCCAGAAGATGCTCCTTTCTGGCGTTTAACGCCCAGATGGCTACCCTTACTGGCGTTGAACGCCCAGTGGGTGCTTCTTTTGGGTGTTCAACGCCCAAAATGTTTCTTACTGGCTTTTTCACGCCAGTGAGCTTCCAAATTTTCCTGTAATTCTGTGACTTCAACCAATTGCTA
>NC_029772.3:75330741-75330905 GCF_000817695.3 Arachis duranensis | reverse complement strand
CAGAAAATACCTGAAATCACAGAAAAATACACACACTCATAGTAAAGTCCAGAAATATGATTTTTGCCTAAAAACTAATAATGTTCTACTAAAAACTAATTAAAACATACTAAAATCTACATGAAATTACCCCCAAAAAGCGTATAAAATATCCGCTCATCACA
>NC_029772.3:75330316-75330726 GCF_000817695.3 Arachis duranensis | reverse complement strand
AAGCGTATAAAATATTCGCTCATCACAACACCAAACTTAAATTGTTGCTTGTCCTCAAGCAACTAGATAAATAAAATAAGATAAAAAGAAATTAAGAAAAAATCATATCTCAGAGTTTCAAGTGAAGCTCAGATTCTAATTAGATGAGCGGGACTAGTAGCTTTTTGCTTCTGAACAGTTTTGGCATCTCACTTTATCCTTTGAACTTCAGAATGGTTGGCATCCATAGGAACTCAGAATTCAGATAGTGTTATTGATTCTGCTAGTTCAGTACGCTGATTCTTGAACACAGCTACTTTATGAGTCTTGGCTGTGGCCCTAAGCACTTTTTTTCCAATGTTACCACCGGATACATAAATGCCACAGACACATAACTGGGTGAACCTTTTCAGATTGTGACTCAGCTTTGC
>NC_029772.3:75269072-75330079 GCF_000817695.3 Arachis duranensis | reverse complement strand
TCTTTTTACCCTTGCCTTTTGGTTTTAAGGGCTATTGGCTTTTTCTGCTTGCTTTTTCTTTTTCTTTCCTTTTTTTTGTGCCACTTTTTTTTCACTGCTTTTTCTTGCTTCAAGAATCAATTTCACGATTTTTCATATTATCAATAACATTTCTATTTGTTCATCATTCTTTCAAGAGCCAACAATTTTAACATTCATAAACTTTACTATAAAAAATATGCACTATTCGAGTATTCATTCAGAAAAACAAAAAGTATTGCCACCACATCAAAATAATTAAACTAATTTCAAGATAAAATTTGAAATCCAAGTACTTCTTGTTCTTTTGTAATCAGGCACATTTTTCATTTAAGAGAGGTGAAGGATTCAAGGAATTATTAATAGCTTTAAGACATAGACACTAGACACTAATGATCATGTAATGAAGACACAAACAAGGATAGCGCATAAAGCATAAAAATCGAAAAACAGAAAAAATAAGAACAAGGAAATTAAAGAATGGGTCCACCTTAGTGATGGCAGCTAGTTCTTCCTCTTGAAGATCCAATGGAACCCCTAAGCTCCTCTATGTCTCTTCCTTGCATATGTTACTCCATCCTTAGTGCTTTTGGTGCTCCTATCCTTAGTTGTTCCCAATAGTTATGTGGAGGAAAATGTATCCCTTGAGGCATCTCACGGATTTCTTGATGAGGGAATTCCTCATGCTCTTGTTGAGGTCCATCAGTGTGTCTTCCTCTATGACAATTATAGCTGAATTGCATAGGGATCACCTTTTTCTTGGCCACAACTTCATAGAAGTGGTCTTGATGGACCTTTGAGATGAATCTCTCCATCTTCCATGACTCAGAGGTGGAAGCTTCTGCCTTCTCTTTCCTCTTTCTAGAGGTTTCTCCACCCTTAGGTGCCATAAATTGTTATAGAAAAACAAAAAGCAATTCTTTTACCACACCAAACTTCAAATGTTTGCTTGTCCTCGAGCAGAAGAAGAAAGGAAGAAGGAAAAGAAGAAGAGAATAAAGGAGATGGAGGGAGAGAGTGAAAGATGGGGTTGGTAGGGATTCTGTGGGGTCTACAGATCCTGAGGGGTCAAGGATTTGTCATCCCTGCTCCAATTAGGCGTGTAAACGCCCTTAGTATGTAATCCTGGCGTTGAACGCCAGACTGATGCTTGTTTCTGGCATTAAACGCCAGCTTTTATTCCTTTCTTGGAGTTAAACACCAAGCTACAACCTATTTCTGGCGTTTAACACCAGTTTGTTACTTCTTTCTGGCGTTTAACGCCAGTCTGGAGCTTCTTTCTGGGGTTTAACGCCCAGAATGGTGCCAGACTGGGCGTTAAACGCCTATTCTATTACTTGATGACAAGTCATCATATACCTATTTCTCAAGCTAATTTCACTTGTTTCATTAGTTTTTATGCACTTTCTTGCACCATAAGTAAGCAATTTAGAGTGGAATTTCATGTTTTATTTGAATCAAACAACCACCATTTAATTGATGCTAAATCATGAGGTTTAAGCTAAATTTAATTAAATTTTAACTGATTTATAAACCTTGTGAATTTAGTGATACTTTGATTGGTTGTTTTGACTATTTGAAGGTGAAGAAAAAGAAGAAAAGAGTGAAGCGTGGCTTAAGAAAGCGTGGCCCAAGGAAGAAAAGAGTGTAGCGCATGGAAGGAAGGAAGCCACACTGCCCTCCTCAAGAGCACACTGCCCTCCAAGGGAGCACAACAATGAACCAAGCACTCAAGGCCTCACTGCCCTGCCCTCCTTGAGGGCGGAGCACAATTCTAGGCCAAGAAACAAGGGAAGGAAAAATTCTGCCCTACCCCCCTCAAGAGCAATATCGAGCTCTCATCAAAATAAATCAAAGGAAATTGTCTCCAAGTGCCACCCATGGGTTTCGAACCCAAGAACAAGAAGGAAAGAAGTAGCACTCAAATACAAGGAAAACAAGCAAAAATTGGTTTGTTTTCAACCTCCAAGGATCGAACATAGCACCTTGAGGAAGAAAAGAACTAGGCGCTACTTTGGTGGCAAGAAAACCAAGAAAAAAGGGCAACAAAAGCCATCCAGCAAGTTTCGAACTTGGGACCTCACCCAAGAACATGGAAAGCCTGCGCTGCCCTGCCCTTGTGGAGGGCATGGCAGCATTTCTTGGTGCATGGCACACAAATTGGCACGGCCAGGAGCTTGGGCGCGCGCAGCTTGGACGCACGGGCAGGAAGGCAAGGCCTCACCATGACACCACTGCCCTGCTCTCCACAAGGGCAGGGCAGCATCCTGATGCCTATCCCACACTTGGCACGCAACATGCTTCATCACACAATTTCCCTGTTCTGCCCTCCACAAGGGCAGGGCAGCCTCCTGGGAGCAAGATGGGCTGAATTTCACTCAAAAATCCAACTTAATTCATTTTTTCACCAAAGCAAAAAGCCCACTCAAAATTCTTAGATCCAAAATAGAAAGTGTATAAATAGGTGTTAGTTAGGATTAGAGGAGAGTTTAGAGTTTTTCCTTTGGAGAGCTTCTTTTCATTTTGAATTTTCATTCTTAGTCACTGGAGAGCACGTTCCATTTTTCTGTTTTCCTGCAAACTTGTCTTAAGAATTAGAGGAGAGAATTCACTTCTTTTTCCTCTGATCATTTTGTTTTCTTTGCTGGGTTTTGTTGAGTCTTGAGTGTGAAGAATTGAGGAACTTCTGTCTCAATCTCCATTTAAGATCTCTTTGATTTTCTTACTGCATAATTGAGTTGAATTCAATTTCCTTTACTGCTTCAATCTTCAATTTCTCTTTACTGGCTTTGTGAACTTGGATCTGGGAAGGCAATTGAGATCTAGACTCTGCTATCTAGTCTCTGGAGTCCTGAGATCCAATTTTCCTTTTGGTTCTTCTGTTGAACCACTGCTACAATCAAATTTCCATTTCTGTTTGAGATCTAGTCAATTTCAATTCATCTCTTGTTTTGATAATTGTTGCAATTTAATTTCCCTTGCTTGAATTCTGAATTCCCAGTCCTCAAATCCCTTTTCCATTCTAGCAATTTATATTTCTTGCACTTTAAGTTACTGCAATTTACATTTCTTGCACTTTAAGTTTCAGTCATTTAGTTTCTTGTTCTTTAAGATTCAGTACCTTTACTTTTAGTTCTCTTTAATTTCTGCAATTCATCCCTCTCCCTTTACATTTCCTGCTGTTTACTTACTGTCGGACACAAAATCAGTCAACCAATACTTGATTCGCTTGACTAAATCAACCACTAAACTAAAATTGCTCAATCCTTCAATCCTTGTGGGATCGACCTCACTCTCGTGAGTTTTATTACTTGATGCGACCCGGTACACTTGCCGGTGAGTTTTGTGTTGGATCGCTTTCCACACATCAAGTTTTTGGCGCTGTTGCCGGGGATTGAAATAGATTGACAATGATTAGGTGAAGTGGAGGTCTAGATCAAGCACTTTTTCTTTTTTGTTTCTTAAATTTTTCATTAACCACTAGCTGTTTGAATTTTTGCTTAAGCTAACTAAAACTTCACTCTAGCAATAGATTGAAGTGTCACAGATTTTGTGTGTTTCTTGTGTGTTGTTTATATGACAGATGCAAGAAGTGATATACCCACCTTTCATGAACAAGACAAACGAACCATCAGGAGACTAAGAAGAGCTGAAAGAGGGAAAAACATTGTTGGGGAGGAAGAATTTGAGGAGGAATTTCAAGAGATGGAAGGAGATCCATCTAATCTCAATCAGCCAGAAAGAGGGGCCAACAATAACCCACAATAGAGGAGAGTATTGGCCTCCTATACATTTGCAAATGCTAGACATTGTGGGAGTAGCATTCTTACCCCTAATGTCAATGCAAACAACTTTGAATTGAAGCCACAACTCATCACATTGGTCCAAAACAACTGCTCTTTTGGAGGAGGGCCATTGGAGGACCCGAATCAACATCTATCCACTTTCTTGAGGATCTGTGACACAGTTAAAAGCAATGGAGTGCACCCTGATATATACAAACTGCTGTTATTCCCATTCTCTCTCAGGGACAAAGCCACTCAATGGCTAGAAACATTTCCAAAGGAGACCATCAACACTTGGGATGATTTGGTGAGCAAGTTTCTTGCCAAATTTTATCACCCTCAAAGGATCATAAGATTGAAGACCGAGGTGCAGACATTCACTCAAATGAATGCTGAAAATCTATATGAAGCATGGGAAAGATATAAGGCTCTGCTGAGGAAATGTCCACCAGAGATGTTCACTGAGTGGGACAAGCTGCAGAACTTCTATGAAGGACTTATTCTAAAGGCTCAAGAGGCACTTGATCACTCAGCTGGAGGATCACTGCAATTGATGAAAACTGCAGAGGAAGCTTGAAACCTCATTGATATGGTGGCCAACAACCAATATTTCTTTGCTCACCAAAGGCAATGCCAACCATCACAGAGGAAGGGAGTGTTAGAATTGGAAGGAGTGGATACAATTTTTGCTCAACACAAAGTGATGCAGCAGAAGATTCAACAACAATTTAAGTAAATGGCCAAGAGAATTGATAGCCTTCAGGTTACATCAATAAGTGCCACAAGCCAACCATCAACTCCTTGGGGGCAGAATGAAGAGAACCAAGAAGAACAACAACAAGAGCAAGTGCACTATATGCACAACCAAAATTCTGGATCAAATGAGGTGTATGGTGACACCTACAATCCATCTTGGAAGAACCACCCAAACCTTAGGTGAGGAGATAACCACAACCAAAACCAACAACCATGGCAAAGGAACTCAGCTCAAAACACTCCAAGAAACAACCAAAATCACAACCAGCAGCCAACTAACCAAAATCCTTACAGAAAACCCCAAAACAATTACCCCAACTCCAACCATTATCCATCCAATAACCAACCAACAAACCAACACATTTACCATTATCCATCAACACCCCAAAACCAACCAACCTCACAAGACTCTCAGAGAATTACTAATCTAGAGATGCTCATGGAGAAGATGATGAAGAACTAAGAATTGACAACAAAGAACCAAGAAGCTTCCATGAAGAGCCTAGAAAGGCAGATTGGACAAATCTCCAAGCAGATTTCTATTGAGAGACCTTCAAGCTCACTACCAAGTGACACCATTCCTAATTCAAAAGAAGAGTGCAAAGCTGTGCAACTAAGGAATGGAAAGACATTGGTGGATGGCAACAAAGGGGCAACCAAGAAGCTCATGGAGAGTGACAAAGAACCAACAGAGAAAGATAGAGCTAACAACAAGGACATAACAAGTAAGAATGTCCCAGAAGAGCTCACAGAAGAGAACAACCAACCACAGAATTTGAAGAAGGGAAAGCAGATCATGGAAGAACCAAATCCAAGACAGTAGCAAGTGGAGAAGAGTCTTACACCTCCACTACCTTATCCACAGAGATTCCACAAAGAAGAAAAGGATCAACATTTTCACAAATTCCTCGAGACTTTCAAGAAGCTAGAGATCAACATACCCTTGGCTGAGGCATTGGAGCAAATGCCTCTGTATGCCAAGTTCTTAAAGGAGCTCATCAACAAGAAAAGGAGTTGGAATGAGAAGGAGACTGTAATGCTCACTGAAGAATGTAGTGCACTAATCAGAAAAGGACTCCCTCCCAAGGTTGAAGATCCTGGAGGCTTCTTCCTACCTTGCACTATTGGAAGTCTATTCATCAACAAGGGGATGTGTGACTTAGGAGCAAGCATAAATCTAATTCCATCCTCTTTAGTGAAAAAGCTTGGCATAGGAGAGGTAAAACCAATACAGATGTCCTTGGAATTGGTGGACTAATCAGTAGTATACCCCAAAGGGGTAATTGAAAACCTCTTAGTTAAGGTTGACAAGTTCATCTTTCTTACAAACTTTGTGATCCTGGATTTAGCAGAGAATGAGAATGACTCCATAATACTTGGTCAACCGTTTTTGGCCACTGCTAGAGCCATCGTAGATATAGAGCAAGGAGAGCTAACCCTTAGGATGCATGAGGAAAGCATTACCTTCAAAGTGTTCCCAGAATCAGAAAGTAATGAAGAAACAAGCAAGACAAGTAGTGATTGTCTTCCAAGGCAAGCAACCAACAACATAGTAGAATAGAAGAATGAGCAGGTGCAAGGAGGAGAAGGAATTCTAAACGAAGCCGGGATGATAAACAAAAAGGGAGGTATCACAACTCAAGTCACTGTCAAGGGAGAAAGATCAACAAGAAAGAAAAAGAAGAAAAACAAGAAGAAGGCTTACAAAGGGTGGAAGAAAAAAAAATTCCCAACTGAAGGATTTTCCAAAGGTGACAAGGTGCAATTAGTATATCAACAGCTGGGAACAGAAGATCATTACACTGTCAACCAAGTACTCTCTCTTGAGCACATTGAAATTGAGCATCAAGGCACACAGAGAAAGCTTACAGTGAGAGGGGACAAGTTGAGACATCACCAGCATCAACCACCCTAAAGGGAGTTCAATGTCAAGCTAGTGACAATAAAAGAGCGCTTCATGGGAGGCAACCCATGATTTAAGATTTCTGTCTTTTCTTTTATTCAATAAGTTATGATTACCTGAGCATGATTTTGAACGTTCATACTTGATAAATGCATACATTGTTTTGAAGCATATGTCAGACTTCTAAGTTTGGTGTGCCCTAAGGCACACCCAAATTTGTTTTCAAAAAAAGGGAAGGGGGTATTCTTAGACCATATGCATAGTCATTTTGATGAAGCATATGACCAAACACTAAGTTTGGTGTCTGCATGTGTAACAATGTTCAGAAGATCATTTCCTATTTATAGAATCAAACATTTATGAAAAAGAAACAAAAACAATTTTCTTCTTTATTGCAAACCACTTACCAACGTATATATTCATGTTCTAAGGCTAGCTGTTTTGGTTTATTTAGGAGAAAGAGATTGAGACAAATACAAGGAGAGGCCACGGCTAGGACAAGCTAAGTGAGGAGTGGTCACATGTTCCTAGAAAAGCGTGCTCCTTGGGAAGCAGAATCTGCATGCATGCATCATCGAACACCTAAATACATGCAACCAATGAGAAGAGAATCCTCGTCAAAACTTCAACAATGCATGCAGACCGTTCAATCCACGAGCCTCTATATGTTCAACTCAATCTCAACCCTTCATGAGCACCAACGAACTCCTTCCTCATTCATTATGGTTTTGTTAGAAAGTTTGAAGGACTTGCCTATAAGAAGCTGTTAGCACTAAATGGCTTACACATTCATACAACCTACCTTCACTTGTAAACCATAATCACCTCTGCTCCCAAAACTAAAGCCAACAATTCCCTTCTCTTACACAACAAAATCGAGCATCATCCCAAACACAACACATTTTTCCCATACTCCCACTTTTCCCTTCCTCTCACCTCAAATTATAATGGCCTCTTCAAGTTCAAAAAGAAGGCCGGGAAAGGAACCAATGGTGACCAAGCCTCCATCCTATGATGCAAGAAAATTTAGATCCAAATTCTATGAAAAGAGATATCATAGGTTCATGAAGACAAAAAATGTCATTTATGAGAAGGGCCTTGAGTTGAAGGACGGGGAATACCCCATCATGAGGCAAATCACTAAAGAAAGAAGGTGGGAACTTTTATGTTCTCCTCTCGTTGACATTAGTGCAGTCATGATCAGAGAATTCTATGCAAATGCTGTAAAAGAGAACAAAGATAGTGTCCCCTACACAAGTTATGTCAGAGGAGTTGAAGTGAATTTCAGTCCAGCAGCCATCACTAGGGCCCTGAAGTTGAGAACCATAACTTATGCAGAGCCTAGTTATGAGACCAGATTGCAGATGGAAAATAATCCTGATGAGATCTTGCAAGGGTTATGTATGGAAACACAGACTAGGAAAGAGATTCAAAAGGGATCCCAAACCACTTGAAGAGAATAAATCTTACTCCTGTGGCCAAGGGATGGTATGAGATAGTAAAGAGATCTATCCTTCCTACTGGAAACGCCTCTTGGGTCACAATCAAATGAGCACTCTTGACATACTGCATCCTACATGGAGGTGAAATCAACCTCGCACAACTTATAGCCAACAGTATTCAAGAAATGGCTAACAACACAAGCAAATCAAGTGGTCTTGGCCATCCAAGTACCATCCTCAGGCTATGCAACAAAGCTGGAGTGATCTTTGAAGATGAGGACACAGAAAAGGTGAAAAAGGGGAAAGGAATCACCAAGAGGAGCATGGAAGGGATGAATGAAGAAGATGATCAAGAGGGGGTGGTAGCTCCCAGACAAAGGAGATCACAAAGTGAGGAAGGACAAGAGCAAGCTCATGGTGCCATAGACATGAGCCAGCTACAAAGAGTAATTGAAGAGCTATCTCAGCAACTCATGCAAGCTCAACAAGAGCAAAATCAAGGGCACCAAGAGCAATATTTAGAGCCCCATCCAGAGCACAGGGAGCAATATTTGAGGGATAAAGAGGAACGAGAAGCTTGGCAGCGTCAAATGGAGGAGAAGCAAGAGAGATGGCAACAACAAATGATGACTCAGCAGCAAGAGTTTCAAGCAAAGATTCTTGAAGGACAAAAAGAGCAATATAAAGAATTCAAAGAATCATATGATAAGCTGTACTTTAGTCAAGCTAAAGCAGGGGAATATAGTCACAACCTGTATCAGTGGAAGAATATTCATCACACTATGGAAGAAGTTAGATATGTGCAAAAAGTGGAGAGTGATGAAAACATACAAGCAAGGTTGGAGTACTTGACCCACAATTTGCCAACACTCAATCCACATATCAAGCCATTTGAGCAGTGCCAAGAATTTAAAGCCAAGCAGCAAGCAAGGTCCCATCACTATACGGAGGTAACACTTAACAGATTGGAAGAAGTTGGGCTCTCAGGACTCTTAGATTCTGTTTGGGATAGAAGGTGCCCTGGTGAAGAAGCCCGAGACTATTCCAAGCTAGGGAAGAGAAAGAAGAAAAAGGGAGAATCAAGCAGCAGCCACAATCATTAGAAGGTGGCAAAGTTCTTTCATACTTCTAATAAGGAGATGCATGTCTGAAACATGAGATGCCTCCACTGTTTATTTCCTTTTATTTCATTTTCATGCACTTTTTCTTGTTCAATAAGTAGCTAGAGAAATAATCTGTATAATGCTTGTCATTCATCACTTAGCTTTAAATTTTGTTTTGTTTCCTATATGCTTGAATAAAAGAGAAATGTTTGAATTAGAAAGTAAATATCCAATGTTGCATAAGTTAGAATGGAAGTTAATGGTGGTATATGTGTTTGATTAAATGCATAACTCATGAAATAAGTGCTGCATAATGTCATTTTCATTGAAGTGTGAGCTAGCTTGCTGTCATAAAGGGTCCTATCAGTAATGAAAAAAATCCCTTGAGAAGAAAATAAAATAGAAAGAAAAGGAAGTAGAAAAAGCCAATGTGGCAAGAAAAACAAAGAATAAAGGCTGGGCACCAATAGCTTGGACCCTAGGACACATGCCTGTGGTGTTCTTGTACTAGGATATGCTTGGACAAGTAAATTCTGATAGTTATTACAAACAGGTTCTTTGAATGATAAAAAAAGATATGTTTGCATTCACGAATAAAAACACTCATATAGGAGCAACCTCCCCTTTTTTTATTTATCATTTATAAATACAATATGATAAAATAAAGAAAAATCAATTTTTAGACAATAAACCTTTACGTTTCCACATCAAAGTTACATATATTACTTCATTTTTGTTTTCCATTTTATGCCTATTGGTGTTCCAAAAGTTCCCTTTCGAAGTCCTGGAGAGGAAGATGCATCTTGGGTTGACGAGAATTGCGACTTGTCAGATATATATGGGTTATATGGCATTTCCCCGTTTTCTCCACCGATTGAGGTATCTTCTCTTTCACCCCGAAAAATATTGATTGAATCGTCATAAATCTGGAGCGTGAAGTGTAATGAAGTTCAATTATATCGATCTTTTAGTTTTTTAGGGGGTATCCAAATTAGTATTCTCAATTTTGAATTATTTATGGTTGGCTTGACTGGACCAATAAATAAAATGAAGCATCCAGGCTCTGTTTAGACAAACCCAATTGGGTAATATACCAAGGATTACTACTTCTAGCATGTCATATATGTGAAAAAAGAAATTCAGAATCAGGGGGTTCGTAGCAAAAGCAAAAAGATGTGGTATTGCAGTATTTGTCCTATATGTGCAAATAAGAATCGGGCAGATCTTTACTCAGAGTAGAACAGAAACCTAAAAGAAAAGAATTGAAGAAGCCCATTCAGAAACAAGAAAATTACATTGTGATTTAATTTTATTTAGATTCGATCTCGATGAAAACAATACATCAATGAGGAGTTAGTTCAAAAAGTTAAATACATTCTATATGTATGGATAAAAGAAGGGCTCAAAAGTCCTCTTTATTGAAAAAAAGAATTGTAAGAAAAAGACCTTTCCTTTCCCTTCGTTAGAAATTCTAAAAAGTCCATTCTGGAAAAGAGTCATAAAGTAATAAAAAAGGGGTTGAAATCTACACATTGATTTATTTTTGCGATCTTTTGTGAACCGTATGCATCAAAAGATGCATGTACGGCTCTTAAAGGATAAAATCTTATCCTAATCAACAGACTTTATAGAGAAAGACTGCTTTTTTTAGGCCAAGAGGTTAATAGTGAAATATCGAATCAACTTATTGGCCTTATAATATACCTTAGTATGGAGGACGAGAACAAAGATTTGTATCTGTTTATAAATTCTCCGGGCGGATGGGTAATACCCGGAATAGCAATTTATGATACTATGCAATTTGTACGACCCGCTGTACAGACAGTATGCATGGGATTAGCTGCTTCAATGGGATCTTTTCTTTTGGCAGGAGGAGAAATTACCAAACGTCTAGCATTCCCTAACGCTTGGCGCCAATGAGTCCTTTAAAAAAAAAAGAAGACTATGCCTTCGCCAAATAAATATTAAGTAATAATAGCATGGCACTTCGAGTTCGATATTAATTTTTTCTCAAAAACCATTCGATTCTGTATCGAAAGAGTAGTATGAAAAAACCCGTAGTTACCATTTCATATGATCTATCGGAAGCCTATTTCAGTGTCACAAACTGTTTAGTTTTCGGTTTTTACACCGGAAAGGTTTAAACAATATTTATGTTATGCAAAAATATATATATATATTCTAACTATTTGAAAAAAAAAAAAAAGACACTTTGGGATTGCTGAAGAACAGACGAAATAATAAAGCAACGGAACCATCATAGTATTTTATAAATACTTCAAACAAAAAAGGAAGGATGGTTATTGGATCATTTACTGATGCTGATCTGGGTCTGATATACCTAGTATATGTTCTATTTCTTTGATGGAAGGTCTAAATCAATTCCATAGTAGAGCCGTATGCAATCCGCAAAAGATGCCTGTACGGTTGTTCGATTCTATCTTTTTCCTCTCTCTCGCCTTATCGTGCGGCAGAGAGGAAACCAGTATTTTGTTATATCATTAGGGTAATGATCCATCAACCCGCTAGTTCTTTTTATGAAGCACAAACGGGAGAATTTATCCTGGAAGCAGAAGAACTACTAAAGCTGCGCGAAACTATCACAAGAGTTTATGCACAAAGAACGGGCAAACCTGTATGGCTTGTATCCGAAGACATGGAAAGGGATGCTTTTATGTCAGCAGCAGAAGCTCAAGCCCACGGAATTGTTGATCTTGTCGCGGTTGCGAATTAGCAGCAATGATTCCGCGCAAATGCACGATTTTCTATTTTTTTTTTTTTATTCATCTAATCTTCTTATTATCTTATCGGATTTCTTATAACTTATAATATTTATATAAAAAATTTCTATTAATTAATTTATAACTGATTTTTAAACATCGGGTTAAGATTGATCTAAACCAACTCAGTATGTATACGACTCACCATGCCAACTATGAAACAACTTATTAGAAACACAAGACAGCCAATCCGAAATGTCACAAAATCCCCCGCTCTTCGGGGATGTCCTCAGCGCCGAGGAACCTGTACTAGGGTGTATGTGCGACTCGTTCAGATCATAGACTAAGACAAAAAAAAAGGAAAAAAGATTTTCCAGTATCGATGTATCGGTTAAGATAGTGAATGGAGCTCTTCCCTTCACTATCTTAACTGAAAAAAATCTATAAAATTTAGAAATGGATAATAAAAAAAATGATATCTATATATATTCTTCTATTGTGTATCAAATTTATGGTTTTTTGGTTGGTAGAAATCCAATCACCTCAATTTACAATTTAAGATGAGACAAATTTCCCCATTGGTAGCAAATGCTTACCTATTAAGCGGGGGAAATCCTTTATTTTCAATAAATAGCGGAAAAATTATGCTCTTATTTTGCTTTTTGAAAGAACGGACTACGAGGGTCAGCTACCCAGCTAATATGCATACTTAAATACCGTTACTTTATAGCTAGATTTCGTTGTGAAAGACCTATTTTACTGGATATTTCATGGGTAGAGCCAAAGAGTGTGAACTGTACAAGTTAATAATATGAATGAAATCCGGGAAGGGGCTCCGGTGTATAGAGAGGATCTCGCCGTTTAAAAAGTAATCATAGAAACGATGGAACCCACCATTTCTTTATCTATTTCTATTTTATTTACTATGTTTTTTCTCAATTCAATACACTTTCATATGGATAGGTTAAACGCTTTAAAATAAAAAGCAAAAAATGGTGGTCAGGAAGGTTATAGTAGCAAAAGCCATTGAAATTCTTACTTTATACATTGGAAGAATCCATTTTTGTTATTAATAGACTGGGCAGGAAAAAAGAATAACTGAAAGAAAAAAATCGAATTGTTATTCATCAAAGTATCATTTACTCAATGACCAGAATTAAACGAGGATATATAGCTCGGAAACGTAGGACAAAAATTCGTTTATTTACATCAAGCTTTCGGGGGGCTCATTCAAGACTTACTCGAACTATTAGTCAACAGAAAATCAAAGCGTTGGTTTCGGCTAATAGGGATAGAGAAAGGAAAAAAGGGGGTTTCGCGGTTTGTGGATCCATCGAATAAATGCAATAATTGGTAAGAATAAAAAAAAACAATACAATAGGTATAGTAATTTATTGTATAATATGTACAAGGGGCAATTGCTTCTTAATCGTAAAATAGTAGCACAAATGGGTATCTTAAAGGGGAATTGCCTTCTTATGATTGCCAACGAAATCATAACATAAAATAAGAATGCCCCGGAGAATGAACTCCGGGAAGGTAGTAGAGTAGGGATTTGTATGATAAAATAGAATTCATATGATAAAGTCATCAAAATGAACAAGCACGGCTCAATAAAAAAAAAGATTGATTCTTCGTTATAGATTATCTTTTTTCTTACAAGACAACAATCAAAATTTGATTGTCATAGTTTTCGTTTTCGAACAAAACATCAATCCACATTTGATTTGTGTTTCAATTCCAATTTGAATTCACTTGAACAATAACTCTAATTTTTTTTTAACCGGTAGTAGTAGTTCTAGCGGTTGACTCAATTTTTTCAAATTTTTTTTCATTATTAAGAATCTTTTTTTCATTATTAAGAAAGGGTAACGAAGATAAAATACGAGCTTGTTTTATAGCAATCGTAATTAATCGTTGTTGTTTTAAGGTCAATCTGATCAAGAGCAATATCGAGCTCTCACCAAAATAAATCAAAGGAAATTGTCTCCAAGTGCCACCCATGGGTTTCGAACCCAAGAACAAGAAGGAAAGAAGTAGCGCTCAAATACAAGGAAAACAAGCAAAAATTAGTTTGTTTTCAAACTCCAAGGATCGAACATAGCACCTTGAGGAAGCAAAGAACTAGGCGCTACTTTGGTGCCAAGAAAACCAAGAAAAAAGGGCAACAAAAGCCATCCAGCAAGTTTCGAACTTGGGACACCCAAGAACAAGGAAAGCCTGCGCTGCCCTGCCCTTGTGGAGGGCAGGGCAGCATTTCTTGGTGCATGGCACACAAATTGGCACAGCCAGGAGCTTGGGCGCGCACAGCTTGGACGCACGGGCAGGAAGGCAAGGCCGCAAAATGACACCACTGCCCTGCTCTCCACAAGGGCAGGGCAGCATCCTGTTGCCTATCCCACACATGGCACGCAACATGCTTCATCACACAATTTCCCTGCTCTGCCCTCCACAAGGGTAGGGCAGCCTCCTGGGAGCAAGATGGGCTGAATTTCACTCAAAAATCCAACTTAATTCATTTCTTCACCAAATCAAAAAGCCCACTCAAAATTCTTAGATCCAAAATAGAAAGTGTATAAATAGGTGTTAGTTAGGATTAGAGGAGAGTTTAGAGTTTTTCCTTTGGAGAGCTTCTTTTCATTTTGAATTTTCATTCTTAATTACTGAAGAGCACGTTCCATTTTTCTGTTTTCCTGCAAACTTGTCTTGAGAATTGGAGGAGAGAATTCACTTCTTTTTCCTCTGATCATTTTGTTTTCTTTGCTGGGTTTTTGTTGAGTCTTGAGTGTGAAGAATTGAGGAACTTCTGTCTCAATCTCCATTTAAGATCTCTTTGATTTTCTTACTGCATAATTGAGTTGAATTCAATTTCCTTTGCTGCTTCAATATTCGATTTCTCTTTAATCACTTTGTGAACTTGGATCTGGGAAGGCAATTAAGATCTAGACTCTGCTATCTAGTCTCTGGAGTCCTGAGATCCAATTTTCCTTTTGGTTCTTCTGTTGAACCACTGCTACAATCAAATTTCCATTTCTGTTTGAGATCTAGTCAATTTCAATTCATCTCTTGTTTTGATAATTGTTGCAATTTAATTTCCCTTACTTGAATTCTGAATTCCCAGTCCTCAAATCCCTTTTCCATTCTAGCAATTTATATTTCTTGCACTTTAAGTTACTGTAATTTACATTTCTTGCACTTTAAGTTTCAGTCATTTAGTTTCTTGTTCTTTAAGATTCAGTACCTTTACTTTCAGTTCTCTTTAATTTCTACAATTCATCCCTCTCCCTTTACATTTCCTGCTGTTTAATTACTGTCGGACACAAAATCACTCAACCAATACTTGATTCGCTTGACTAAATCAACCACTAAACTAAAATTGCTCAATCCTTCAATCCTTGTGGGATTGACCTCACTCCCGTGAGTTTTATTACTTGATGCGACCCGGTATACTTGCCGGTGAGTTTTGTGTTGGATCGCTTTCCACACATCATTACTCTTACTGGTGTTTAAATGCCAGTAAATTTGTCCTCCAGGGTGTGCTGTTTTTAATGCTGTTTTTTATTTTTCTTTAATTTTTGTAGTTTTTTTTGTGACTCCACATGGTCATCGACCTAAGAAAATAAGAAATAACATAGATAAATAAAATTGGGTTGCCTCCCAATAAGCGCTTCTTTAATGTCAATAGCTTGACAGTGAGCTCTCATGGAGCTTCACAGATGTTTAGAGCATTGTTGGGACCTCCCAACACCAAACTTAGAGTTTGAATGTGGGGGTTCAACACCAAACTTAGAGTTTGATTGTGGCCTCCCACACCAAACTTAGAGTTTGACTGTGGGGGATTTGTTTGACTCTGCATTGAGAGAAGCTTTGCTTACTTCCTCTCCATGGTTACAGAGGGAGATCCATGAGTTTTAAACACAAGGTAGTCCTCATTCAATTGAAAGATCAACTCTCCTCTGTCCACATCGATCACAGCTTTTACTGTGGCTAGGAAGGTTCTTCCAAGGATGATGGATTCATCCTAATCCTTCCCAGTGTCTAGGATTATAAAATTAGCAGGGATGTAAAGCCGTTTGACCTTTACTAGCACGTCCTCTACCTGTCCATAAGCCTTTTTCATGGATTTGTCTGCCATTTCTAATGAGAATTTGGCAGCCTGTACCTCAAAGATTTCCAGTTTCTCTATTACAGAGAGTGGCATTAAGTTTATGCCTGACCCTAGGTCACACAGAGCCTTCTCAAAGGTCATGGTGCCTATGGTACAGGGAATTAAGAATTTACCAGGATCCTATTTCTTTTGAGGTAATGTCTGCCTAACTAAGTCATTCAGTTCATTGGTGAGCAAGGGGGGTTCATCCAACCAAGTCTCATTACCAAATAACTTCTCATTCAGCTTCATGATTGCTCCAAGGTACTTAGCAACTTGCTCTTCAGCAATATCTTCATCCTCCTCAGAGGAAGAATATTCATCAGAGCTCATGAATGGCAGAAGTAGGTTCAATGGAATCTCTATGGTTTCTAGATGAGCCTCAGATTTCTTAGGTTCCTCAATTGGGAACTCTTTTTTGTCCAGAGGACGTCCCATGAGGTCTTCCTCACTGGGATTCACGTCCTCCTCCTCCTCTCTAGGTTCAGCCACACCATGTAAGGTTATAGCCTTGCACTCTCTTTTTGGATTCTCTTTTGTATTGCTTGGGAGAGTACTAGGAGGAGTTTCAGTGACTCTTTTACTCAGCTAGCCCACTTGTCCCTCCAAATTTCTAATGGAGGACCTTGTTTCATTCATGAAACTTTGAGTGGCTTTAGATAGATCAGAGACTATGTTTGCTAAGCTAGAGGGGCTCTGCTCAGAATTCTCTGTCTGTTGCTGAGAGGGTGATGAAAAAGGCTTGCTATTGCTAAACTTGTTTCTTTCACCATTATTAAAGCCTTGTTGAGGCTTTTGTTGATCCTTCCATGAGAAATTTGGATGATTTCTCCATGAGGGATTATAGGTGTTTCCATAGGCTTCACCCATGTAATTCACCTCTGCCATTGTAGGGTTCTCAGGATCATAAGCTTATTCTTCAGAAGATGCTTCTTTAGTACTGTTGGATGCATTTTGCAATCCATTCAGACTCCGAGAAATCAAACTGACTTGTTGAGTCAATATTTTATTCTGAGCCAATATGGCATTCAAAGCATCAATTTCAAGAACTCCCTTCCTCTGAGGCGTCCCATTACTCACAGGATTCCTTTCAGAAGTGTAAATGAACTAGTTATTTGCAACCATCTCAATGAGTTCCTGAGCTTCTGCAGGAATTTTCTTCAGGTGAATGGATCCACCTGGAAAATGGTCCAATGACATCTTAGACAATTCAGACAGACCATCATAGAATATATCCAGGATGGTCCATTCTGAAAGCATGTCAGAAGGACACTTTTTGGTCAGTTGCTTGTATCTCTCCCAAGCTTCATAAAGGGATTCACCTTCTTTCTGTCTGAAGGTTTGAACATCCATTCTAAGCTTGCTCAGCTTTTGAGGAGGAAAGAACTTGGCTAAGAAAGCCGTGACCAGCTTATCCCAAGAGTTCAGGCTATCTCTAGGTTGAGAGTCCAACCATGTTCTAGCTCTGTCTCTTACAGCAAAAGGGAAAAGCATAAGCTTATAGACCTCGGGATCAACTCCATTGGTCTTAACAGTATCATAGATCTGTAAGAATTTAGTTAAGAACTTAAAAGGATCTTCTGATGGAAGTCCATGAAACTTGCAATTCTGTTGCATCAGAGAAACTAATTGAGGCTTTAGCTCAAAATTGTTTACTCCAATGGCAGGGATTAAGATGCTTCTTCCATGAAAGTTGGAATTTGGTGCAGTAAAGTCACCAAGCATCTTCCTTGCACCTCCACCATTGTTATTGGGTTCGGCCATCTCTACTTCTTTTTCGACAATTTCAGTAAAGTCCTCTTCAGAGTGTTGTGTTTTAGCTTCTCTTAGCTTCCTCTTAAGAGTCCTTTCAGGTTCCGGATCAGCTTCAACAAGAATGTTCTTATCCTTGCTCATGCTCATATGAAAAAGAAGAGAACAGAAAAGAAGAGGAATCTTCTATGTCACAGTATAGAGATTTTTTTATGTGAGTAGAAGAAGTTAAGAATGAAGGAAGAAGAAGAAAAATTCGAACACGGAGAGGAAGAGAGGGTTCGAATTATAAGAAGTAGAGAAGAGTGTTAGTAAATGAATAAATAAATAGAAAAAGATGAGAGAGGGGAGAAAATTTGAGTTTTAATTAAGAGAGAAGGAAAATATTTTTGTTTTTATTTTAATTATTAGTTAAAATTCGAAAATTAAGAAAAGAAATAAAATTAAAAGTTAAAACAATTAGTTAAATAAAAACATTTTTGAAAAAGATGTGATTGAAAAAGATTTGATTGAAAAAGATATGATTTGAAAAAGATATGATTGAAATTTATTTTGAAAAAGATTTGAAAAGTAAATTAAAAAGATTTGATTTTTAAAATTAAAATTGATTACTTGACTAACAAGAAACTAAAAGACATGATTCTAGGACTTAAAGATTGAACCTTTCTTAACAAGAAAGAACTTTAAATTTTTGAATCAATTACATTAGTTGTTAGTAAAGTTTTCGAAAATTTATGAAATAAAATTAAGAAAAAGATTTTGAAAAACAAATTTTAAAGCTTTTGAACATATAAAGAAAAAATAAAAAAGATTTGATTTTTTGAAAAAGATTTGAAAAGATAAGATTTTTAAAAATGAAATCTTGACTTGACTAACAAGAAAAAACTTATTTTAAAAATTTTTTTGACTAAGTCAACCCAAAGATTTCGAAATTTATGAGAGAAATAAGGGAAAGATATATTTTTGATTTTTTTTTTTTGAATTTAATGAGGAAAGAGAAAAACCACAAAATGACTCAACACATAAAAATTTTGGATTAAAACAAATGATGCATGCAAGAACACTATGAATGTCAAGATGAACACCAAGAACACTTTGAAGATTAAGATGAATATCAAGACTTATTTTTGAAAAATTTTCAAGAAAAGAAAAACATGCAAGACACCAAACTTAGAAATTTTTCATGTTTAGACACTATGAATTCAAAAATGCATATGAAAAACAACAAGAGACACAAAACAAGAAAATATGAAGATCAAACAAGGAGACTTACCAAGAAAAACTTGAAGATCATGAAGAACACTTGAATGAATTTTTTTTCGAATTTTTTTTTTGAAAATTAAAAAGATACAATTGACACCAAACTTAAAAATTGACTCAAGACTCAAACAAGAAACACAAAAATTTTATTTTTTGATTTTTTTTAATTTTTTTGGATTTTTCGAAAATAAATTTTGGAAAACCGAAAAAGAAGAAAAATTTTTGAAAGATTTTTGAAAACTTTTTGAAAATAAAATAAAGGTTGAAACAAGAAGAAAATTATCTAATCTGAGCAACAAGCTGAACCGTTAGTTGTCCAAACTCAAACAATCCCCCGCAACAGCGCCAAAAATTTGGTGCACGAAAATGTGATCTCAATGGCGCCAACAACTTGGTACGCACAATTGTAATCTCAACTCCTTTTCACAACTTCGCACAACTAACCAACAAGTGCACTTGGTCGTCCAAGTAATAAACCTTACGTGAGTAAAGGTCGATCCCACGGAGATTGTCGGCTTGAAGCAAGCTATGGTCATCTCGTAAATCTCAGTCAGGCGGATTCAAATGGTTATAGAGTTTTGAAAATTAAAAGATAAAAAACATAAAATAAAGATAGAGATACTTATGTAATTCATTGGTGGAAATTTCAGATAAGCGTATGGAGATGCGTTATTCCTTCTGAATCTCTGCTTTCCTACTGCCTTCATCCAATCCTTCATACTTCTTTCCATGGAAAGTTGTATGTTGGGTGTCACCGTTGTCAATGGCTACTTCCCGTCCTCTCAGTGAAATTGGTCCTCTACGGTTTCTGTACGGCTAATCAACTGTCGGGTTGCTCGTGTCGGATGAAAAATACCATGCACAGATATCGTATGGCTAATCAGCTGTTGGTTCTCGATCGTGTAGGAATAGGATTTACTATCCTTTTGCGTCTGTCACTGGTGCGGTATTTTATAACCCACAAACTAACCGACAAGTGCACCGGGTCGTACCAAGTAATACCTTACGTGAGTAAGGGTCGATCCCACAAGGATTGATGGATTAAGCAACAGTTATTGATTGATTGGCATAGTTAGGCAAGCAAAAAAGGGTTTTGAGATATTCAAAAGGTTTAAATTCGAAAATATCAGAAGGCAAGCATGCAAATAAATAAGTTGAAAATAAAATATTGGAGAAACAGTTAAGGCTTCAGAGTTATCTATTTTTCCGGATTAACTTTTCTTACTAACTATTTTAATCATGTAGGATTTAATTTTTGGCAAAATAAATGTGACTAGATCCTAATTCCTTAGACCTTTCTAGTCTCTTCTAAAATTCATTAACTGCCAATTCCTTGGTCAATTAATTCCAATTAGAGGGTGAAGTTCAAATTTCAGTATATATGCCACAAAAATTCTAATTACCCAAAAATAAGAGGATTATATGTCACGTATCCTGTTAAATCCAAATAATTAAAATTTAGGAGAATATGTTTTCAACCTATTGTTCAAGTAAAGAGCTTTTCCAAGTTATACAAGAACTCAAATAAAAAGAGGGTCATACTTCCGTTCCACCCAAATTCATAAAATAAAGAGTGAAAATAATTCTTAAATTATAAATCCACACATGAATTAAGATAGAAAAAGAAATAAAATCAATACATACAAATAGACAGAGCTCCTAACCTTAACAGTGGAGGTTTAGTTGCTCATGGAATGTGGAATGTAAATTTGTATAGAATTCCCTAATGGAATCCTGCTAATTTGATTCTTGTGTTGCAGAAACTCCATCAAATTTCGCCGAATGCTATCTAAAATAAACAAAATTTCAAAAGACTCAAAGTAGCATCCATATCGGCTAAAAGATAATTAATTCTTTATTAAACTCAACAAATTATATACAAATTCACTAGAAAAAGATAGAAAAGATGCTCACGCATCACAACACCAAACTTAAACTGTTGCTTGTCCTCAAGCAACCAAAACTAATATAGGCTTAGGATGTGAATTTTCATGAGAATGAGAGTTCGATTAAGCTCATGTCTCTTCTTATAGATGGGTTTACAACTGTAATCCTGAATAGTTTTGGCATCTCACTCTCCTTTTAAATTAGAAGGATGTCACTATCCTCTGGAATTACAATCCGGATATTATTATGAATTTTCTGATCTTTTACATTTCAGTTTAATCCTTGAACACAGCAAATTTACTTTAATTTATTTTTCTTTGGTGCTTTGCACCTTGAGCCTAGCCGTGACTTTAAATGTTTTGTCCCAAGGATTACTTGACACAGAAACAGCACAAGCACTTAATTGGGGGACTCTCTTTGAGTCCTGATTTTTTCTTTCAGTTACTCCTAGACAGTGGTGCTCAAAGCCTTTGGCATACTCTGTTAAATGCACTTGGTCTCGACTCTAAGTGTTCTGTCTCAAGGATTACTTGACACAATCACACCACAAGCATATGACTAGGGGAAACAACTCTTTAAGATTTTAATCATCTCTAACTTCCCTAGTCATTGATACTCAGAGCCTTGGACCTTGCTTTTATTATTATTTATTTATTTATTTATTTTTTCTTTTGCTGTTTCTTTTGCTTTAAGGATTAAATTTCTGTTTACTTCAGAGAAGTGATAATAATTCTCTAAATTCCTATTCATTGTACATCAACATCCCTTGATTCAAATTCAAATATGCACTGTTCATATCATGCATTCAAAAATCACAGAAAATACCACCACCTTTAAGTAAATAAAACTACTCTTAAAATTAACTTAATTTCTCATGCAATACATCACTTTTGTATTTTTATTTTCTTTTATTTTTTTGAATTCAAGCTCAGTAGGTAATACATGAGACATCTTTTCAGAATTAAAGCATTTAAGGGAAAACTAAACTAGACCTAGGATTCTAATTAATAAAGGATCATGCAACAGACAAAGCAAAATAGCAAAAAACCGGAACATAACATAGAAAAAAGAGGGGAGGAATAAAAAATGAAAGGAACTCAACCACCTTAGTTATCCTAGTGGTCGCTTTATTCTTCAGGTTATGCTCCTCCGTGAAGATGATTCGCCTCCCTTTTGTGCTAGAAAACCTATAAGCGCAGCGTCATCACCAAACTTAAAGGTTTGCTTGTCCTCAAGTAGAGAAGAACTGAAAATAAAAACAAATAGTGAGAGGAAAGAAAAATATTAGGAGTGGGAGAGAGAGAAAGAAAAGTGAAAACTGTGCGGCGAAGGCGACGCGTACGCGTGCAGAACGCATACGCATGGGTCGCGAATTTTCTTAATGACGCGTTAGCATCAGGCACGCGTCCGCGTGCCATGGGTTTTGTGTGATTCGTGTGAAGCCAGCTGCGCATCCGCGCAGCTCTCTGTTCGCATGGCTAGGGAACCAATATTGGCATACGACGTGTTCGCGTCATGTACGCGCAAGCGTGGATGGCCAGTTGGTCAAATGACGCGCACGCGTCAGGGACGCGTACGCGTGGTCAATTTTGTGCGTCTAGCACACTTCCAGCCCCAAACCAGCACAAGTCTCTGCCCAAACACATATTTACGCTATTTTTCCAGGTCACGCGTTCGCGTCAGTGACGCGCACGCGTGGAGTGCCAAAATTACCAATGACGCGTACGCGTAGACGGGCACGCGTGGAGTGCCAAAATTACCAATGACGCGCACGCGTGGGCTACGCGTACGCGTGGGCTTGTTTGTGCGAAAGGCATTATTTCTACGCCACTCCCGCGCATCTCTCTGTTAAATTTTATTTTTCACGCACATGCATATGACGCGTACGCATCAGCGACACTTGTGCGTCATGTGCTCCTCTTCTTTTTTTTATTTTTTATTTTTTTATTATCCGGTTCCTATTCTAAATAGTTGCATGATCAGAAAATTAGTAAGAATTCAATAAAAATAAAATAAGTAAGAAAAATACTATTACGAAAAATAACTAAGAATGAAAAGGAACGATCATACCACAGTGGGTTGTCTCCCACCAAGCACTTTTAGTTAAAGTCCTTAAGTTGGACATGTGGTGAGCTCCTTGTCATTGTGGCTTTTGCTTGTATTGATCCAGGAATCTCCACCAATGTTTGTAATTCCAATGGCTACCGGGATCCCAAACTAGGCGCATAACGCCTTTGAGCAAGTTGAAGCAAGTGACAAGGCCCCAAGAGTATTGATTGTGGGAATGAGTTCTAGGGTCCCAAACATTGCTTTTACACCCGTCTTCTTGTGGATCACCATTGTTCCCACCAGGTGGCAAGTGATCTGAATTCTCACAGAGACATCCAAACAACCTTCTAGATCCATTCAATTGAGCTCTACACAAATCCTTGCACTTCAATTTGGAGCATGCAACCATATTGAACCTTGCTTGACAACTCTTGCCACTAACCATCTTCCTCTTACTCTTAATGCCATAAAGAGCTTTATGTTGGCCATCCGTCTCTAGTAGCCCATATTCAAGTGGGAAAGTAAAGGTTAAGGATAGGAATTTTACCCACTTGAATGTTGTATTGGATGGTGATGGCTTTGGAAGAGGTCTTGCAAGCTCCACTCTCTTGTGTTCTTCTTTGAATTCTTCTACCTCTATGCAAGCTTCCTCAATTTCAACCTCTTCCTCTTGGTAGCTTTCTTCTAATTCAATCTCTTCTTCATTGCTTACCAAGGGCATGGGAAGTTGTGCATCTCCCTCTTCTTCCATATGTGAGGGTGGAAAGTTCTCTAATTCACTAGAGTATAAACTCCTTTGATTGGTTTCCTCACTTTCTTCCATAGGATCTTGCATTGTGTCTCTTGGGAAGGAATTCGCTTGTTCCTCTTCCTGGTTCTTGATCATTGTCTGCACATATTTCTCTACATTTTTGACACTTGTCTTTATATCATGTAGGAATTCTTTCATGAGAAGCTCAAGATCTGATGGTATTTGAGATGGATAAGGAGATGGTGGCTCTTGATATGCATAAGAAGGAGATGATGGTTCTTGATATGAATAGGGAGATATTGGCTCTTGGTATGAATAGGGAGATGGTGGCTCTTGATATAGGTAGAAAGATGATGGTTCTTGATATGGATAGAGAGGTGGTGGCTCTTGGTATAAATATGGAGATGGTGGTTCTTGATAGTTGGAACATGGAGCACTGAAGTTTCTTTGGTTTTGACTTTGCCAACCAAAATTTGAGTCATTCCTCCATCCATAATAATAAGAATCACTCCTTGGGTGTGAGTAGTAACCCATGTGATCTCCCTCTCCATTATTTTTCTTAGCACGAAATACCAAAAAGAATTAAACGCACCATGTGGTAAACAGGAAAGCAAAGAAGACATAACAGAAATATTTATTTATTTATTTATTTATTTTTGAAATTATTTTTTTTGAGAAAAATTACTATGAGGACACCAAACTTAATTTCAAAAATTAAGAGGAAAAAATAATATAAGATGTAATTTTATTTTATTTTATTTTATATTTTTTTAAAATTAAAGACAAAAATAAAATAAAACTAATAGAATATATAAAGTAAAAAAAATAACGACAAATAAACAAAGTAGGACGAAGAAAAAAAACTGACGAGATAATTTTTATTTTTTATTTTTTTTAAAGGAAGTAAAAAAAGAAAACGAAAACGGGGACAGGGATGGGAAACTTGCTAACGGCAAGAAGGAAAGAAAAAAATTAAAGAAACGAAGAATAAACAAATAAAAATAAAAATAAATAAAAAAATTAATAATATTAAAATAAAACTAATTAAAAGAAAAATGATCTAATCTAAGGAATCAAAAAACGGGTAGTTGTCAATAACAATCAATTCCCGGCAACGGCGGCAAAAACTTGGTGCGGTATTTTATAACCCACAAACTAACCGGCAAGTGCACCGGTCGTACCAAGTAATACCTTACGTGAGTAAGGGTCAATCCCACGAGGATTGATGGATTAAGCAACAGTTATTGATTGATTGGCTTAGTTAGGCAAGAAGAAAAGGGTTTTGAGATATTCAAAAGGTTTAAATTCAAAAATATCAGAAGGCAAGCATGCAAATAAATAAGTTGAAAATAAAATATTGAAGAAACAGTTAAGGCTTCAGAGTTATCTATTTTTTTGGATTAACTTTTCTTACTAACTATGTTAATCATGTAGGATTTAATTTATGGCAAAATATATGTGACTAGACCCTAATTCCTTAGACCTTTCTAGTCTCTTCTAAAATTCATTAACTGCCATTCTGCCAATTCCTTGTTCAATTAATTCCAATTAGAGGGTGAAGTTCAAATTTTAGTTTATATGCCACAAAAATTCTAATTACCCAAAAATAAGAGGATTATATGTCACGTATCCTGTTAAATTCAAATAATTAAAATTTAGGAGAATATATTTTCAAGCTATTGTTCAAGTAAAGAGCTTTTCCAAGTTATACAAGAACTCAAATAGAAAGAGGGTCATACTTCCATTCCACCCAAATTCATAAAATAAAGAGCAAAAATAATTCTTAAATTATAAATCCACACATGAATTAAAATAGAAAAAGCAATAAAATCAATCCATACAAATAAACAGATATCCTAACCTTAACGGTGGAGGTTTAGTTGCTCATGGAATGTGGAATGTAAATTTGTATAGAATTTCCTAATGGAATCCCCCTAATGGAACTCTGGAACCCCCTTTTTATAACTAATCCTAATTAATTCGAAATCTAATATTTAAAATTAAGATAATATCTTTTCCTATTTTAAAATCAAATTCGAATTTAAATCAGAATTAACTAACTACTCTGCGTCTTGTAACGTCGGGACCACTTGGCTTCACTGGATCCGCACCTGACTTGGGTGCTAAAATGGGGCCCAGAAATCACCCCCCAGGGATTTCTGCATTTTCTACACGTGGCGCATGTTACGCGTACGCATCAGTCACGCGTACCCGTCGATGGTCTTTTTCGCAAGTCACGCGGACGCGTCGGTCACGCGGACGCGTTGCTGAGCAAATCTTCAAATCACGCGTACGCGTCAGTCATGTGCACGCATCGCCGTGGAAAGCTCCAAATCACGCGTACGCGTTAGTCACGCGTACGTGTCGCTCCTCGCTGCCATCTCCTTTGATTCTTGTGTTGCAAAAACTCCATCAAATTCCGCCGAATGCTACCTAAAATAAACAAAATTGCAAAAGACATAATGTAGCATCCATATTGGCTAAAAGATAATTAATTCTTTATTAAACTCAACAAATTAGATGCAAATTCACTAGGAAAAGATAGAAAAGATGCTCATGCATCAGTCACCACGCCCTACAGTCGCGAGTTTGAAGCTCGTCACAGTCATCCTATCCCAAGTCCTACTCGAAATACCACAGACAAGGTTTAGACTTTCCGGATCTCAAGAATGCTGCCAATGGACTCTAGTCTATACCACAAAGATTTTAATCTCAGATTTAGATGCCCCATTTTCAGAGGGGAGTCGATGTGAATCGTTGGTTAGAAACCCAAGAGATATACATTCAAGCTTGTCTTCATGTAGAACGGAAGTGGTTGTCAATCACGCGTTCATAAGTGAGAATGGTGATGAGTGTCACATAATCATCACATTCATCATGTTCTTGTGTGCGAATGAATATCTTAGAATAAGAATAAGCATGAATTGAATAGAAGAATAATAGTACTTTACATTAATACTCGAGGAACAGCAGAGCTCCACACCTTAATCTATGGTGTGTAGAAACTCCACCGTTAAAAATACATAAGTACAAGGTCTAGGCATGGCTGAATGTCTAGCCTCCCCAAATGGCATATGAATTTGAAATTAGGGAAAAAGACCCCTAGTACAATAGTAAAAGTTCTATTTATACTAAACTAGTTACTAGGGTTACAGAATTAAGTAAATGATGCAGAAATCCACTTCCGGGCCAACTTGGTATGTGCTTGGACTGAGCATTGAAGCTTTCACGTGTAGAGACCTTCGAGTCAAACTTCAGTTTGTAACTTGTTTCTGGCGTTTGACTCTAGCTTGCAACTTGTTTCTGGCGTTTAACGCCAGAATAGGGCAGAAAGCTGGCATTGAACGTCAGTTTGCGTCATCTAAACGCGAGCAAAGTATGGACTATTATATATTGCTGGAAAGCCCTTGATGTCTAATTTTTAACGCAATTGAGAACGCGCCATTTGGACTCCTGTAGCTCCAAAAATTCCTTTTTGAGTGCAAGGAGGTCAGAATCCAACAGCATCTACAGTCCTTCTTCAGCCTCTGAATCAGATTTTTACTCAGGTCCCTTAATTTCAGCTAGAAAATACCTGAAATCACATAAAAACACACAAACTCATAGTAAAGTCCAGAAATATGAATTTTGCTTAAAAACTAATAAAAATATACTAAAAATTAGCTAGATCCTACTAAAAACTTCCTAGAAATAATGCCAAAAAGCATATAAATTATCCGCTCATCAATGATGCTGGGAGATGACTATTGGAAAATGCACTTCAAGACCCTGACAACATGCACTTTGTTTTACTTTCTAATAAGTAACAAGCTATTAAAATTCTTAGTTTTGTTCAAGGTGAGTAATTGTTATAATTGTTTTTTCAATTTCTGATTTGTTTATGTTAGTTTTGCAGATGTGTAGCATTGTATAATTTTAACAATGTGTACAACGATCTGATGTATTCAAATATTAGCTTTGTTGACCAGTATGTCAAGAAGTATTAGATTAGTCCCTTTTGGATTTTTACTGAGTTGATAGCTCTTTCTCTGCATTCTACCATCACTTGATGTAATTTACTAATGTGAGTTTTGTTTTTCTTATTAGCTTTAAGGATCTTGGCCTTAATGGCAATGGCAGGTATTCAGACCACATGTAACCTACAGTCGAGGTGAAGGATTTCAGAAAGGGTGCACAAGTATAATAATGCTAAGATTACAATGGTGTTTAGATTTTAACATTTTGAACTATTTGCTTATTAACTCCAACAAGGTACATATGCTACTATATTTTGTAGTAATCCCTTCCACCTGATGCTAGCTGGGTAAAATAAAAGCAACCATCATTCTTTTATTTATTTATTTTGTTACACCTGAAATCTTTCATTCTTTTGACATAAAAACAACATGAATAAATCTTCAGTAATACTAATTTATTTTTTTTTTGATCTTGTGTGAACTCCTTCACCTTTTTTTATTTATTTTATTTACTTAATTAATTAATTTATTTATTTATTTATTTATTTATTTATTTATTCAATGGATTGCAATTTGATATGGCTTGTGTTGTTGTATACTGTAATCTAAGGCTTGGTTTCTAAAAAAATGTTACATATGTTATTATGTGTAGGTCATGAACATATGTCACACATTTAGATGTGTCTTCACTCATTGTTTAATTTCTTCTACAGTGGTTTTCCATGAAAAGGCAGCTTGCTATCATAGTAATTTCTTTGAAGGGTGAACTTGGAGACATTAAGGCTAAACAACAGCACCAAGAGGAAAACATTCATGAATCGACAATAACTTTAATTAGAAGATACTTATGTAGGGTATATGGTATAGGCCCGAACGTCGGTTAGGAATTTATCAAAAACAAGAATCACTTCGTTAATAGCATAGTCTCAACCGACGAACAACTCGCAACCAAAGTTTGGAAAATCAAGAGATGTCACAATTCAAACCAATTGCTAAATGTTGGATATTCCAACTCTAAAAACACAATTGCTCATTTTTCCAAAGCCAAGAGGTGGAAATTTAGCCCATAATTAAGATTGACATTTCCACAAACACTTGGTGGGCATAAATACAAATCATGGTAAAATTAAGAAAATTCTTGAAACTTTGAGCAACAAATGATCAAAAGCAACAATAGTAACTCAACCAAGCATGTAATAATCATCAATCAACAAAATCACCAACAAAAAATCAAAATTGCAAAAAGTATATACATTAACACCAAAACTTTAATTACAAGTAAGTATATCAAAATTGCAAAAAGTATATACATTAACACCAATACTTACAATGGAGGCTAGCAAAATCCAAGAGCAAAAATGGAAATGGCACTTGAAATGTAAAACCCTAATATAAAATCTAATGGAGAAGAAAGAAACTTAGAGAAAAACTACTCTAAAAACCTCCTACCAGTACTCCTAAAACTATCCTAATGATATTCTATGCTATGGTGTTGTTTTCCCCCTCCATTATGAGCTATTGGCTTCAGAATTGGGCCTCCAATCCATCAAAAATGCGAGTCACGTGTGCTTTTAATGAATGCATGTGCGGGTACTTGTGCGTATGCATAGACATGTGCGCACGCACACTCTGCCAAAAAGTCTGGTTGTGCGTACGCACAAGAGGTTAAGCGCACGCACACTAGGCGATGCTCTGGATGCTCACGCAATGCCTAAGATGCGACTCACGTGCACGCTTCGCTCTGCTTTGGTTCCTGTGCGTACACGCACAGGTCTGTGCGTACGCACACATTGCTTTACTCCTCTCCTTTGGTTCTTCATGCTTCCTCCTCTTTGCATGCTCCTCTTCCATTCTCTCCAAGCCATTCCTACCTTATACCTCTGAAATCACTCACAAACAACATCAAGGTATCGAATGGAAGGTAAATGGAACAAAATAGGCTAAATTAGGCACAAAAGAGCATGTTTTCATAATCAAGCATAATTTAAGAGGAAAGCTCAGAAGCATGCTATTTAAGGGCATAAGTGCAAGTTTATATGATGAAATCCATACAATTTCAATCAAAAATCATCATCAAATATTGATTCATCAATTCTCCCACACTTAAACACTAGCATATCCTCATGCGAATCACATTCAAAGGAGGTGGATGAAAGGGAAAACAATTTATTCTATATACTACCTAAATGCATGCAACTATCCTAAATATTACTTACTAATATCTATCTACTAAGATTTGGTAGAAATAAATCATGAAATTTCAATCAATCTCAAGAAAGTCTCAAGGCCAAGGCAAAGAGTAAATGCACTATGATCAAAGTACAAAGGATTGAATTGAGATTTTCAAAAGTAACAACAAACAACTTGCAAGAAGATACAACATAAGGAACAAGAACATAGAATTGAGCAATCAAACCCCTCATCGGATGTGTATTCACTCTATTCGCTTAGTATTTAGGGCTTAATCACTCAATTCTCCTTTAATCATGTTCCTCGAAGAATTGCAAGTCATCTAACAATCATCTAATATTTGATGCATGAAAAACAAATATCATGAGGTCTTTGGAGGGTTCTAATAGGGCTAGGGTTAAGGTGGGATTAGTATGGTTAAGTGGACTTAGTGAATTATATCTTTGATTAGCTCAAGCGACCACCTAATCCTATATCACCTATTTACACATAACAACACAACTATCTACCCATTTTTCTCCTATCTCACCTTTACTCATGCATTTTCTTTTCAAAACATAAACATATGCATTATTTGTTTGACTTTTTATTTCACATTCTATTATTCATAGTTTTTTTAAATTACAAGACTTAAACTTTTCTTGTTTTTTTTATAACAACAAGAGATGCACATGTCTTGAATAATGAATGCATGAGCATTACCCAATTTCCAATTTTTTTCAAAATGAGTTCCATGTACCTTCATCACCAATGCTTCCCAATAATTTCCCCCACACTTAGAATATACACACTACTCCACACATGCTAATCAAAGAGTAATTCAAGGGCATCAATGGTTTTTTGCTTTAGGGAGAACAATGTGCTTAAAATCAGAAAAAAAGGGGATTTAAAGGCTCAATAGGGGTTAACAAAGGTGAATGCAAGAGTTGGCCATATAGGTTAGTAAGTTTAACATCAAAGATGGCCTCAATCATGCTAAATGCATCCAAACAACAAATACAAGAAATAAAGATTTATGCAAATCTAAGATCACAATCAGAAGGAGTATAATCACGCAAGAACAAATATTGTGGTTGAAAATATGCAACCATCTATTAGAGCTCAAATCTCACAAGGTATGTTGTTCTAGCTCTTCTTCTATTTTCTATAAGCAGAATACTCCAAGCAAGTTGAAAAACACAAAAATTTTTCTTCAATTCAATCAATGGCACGCCCTAAGAGATATTTCATGAAAATTTCTTGTTTTATTTTACCAAACGTATTCACTCTATCATGCAACATGCAAACATTAACTACCACATAACTATAAGCACTAAAGAAATATATACAAACAAACCATACAAGGTGCAATAGAAATAAAAGTACTAAAAAGGTATTGTATTGCAAAGTGTCTTGAGAAAAGAGTTTTACCCCCCACGAAGCCATCGATCCTCCCCCACACTTAATCCATGCATGGTCCTCCTTGCATGCTCATAATTTGGGAGAATGATAATTTCAGGGTCCACCTTCAGCCGGTGGTCTCAGACATAGGTTGGTCACCTTCACCCTCTTCCTCCCCAACTAACTCGTAAGAAGCTTTGGGAGTTAGGCCGCGGTATCTTCCTTGTTGCTTTATCGCTATCAACTCGAAAGGCTTGTGCTCAAGATTCTCCATGTTGTGGATATCGTGCAAGATGTCTTGGAATAAATCCTGAAGAGATCCGAGAAACGGTAGAGGAGTTGAAGTTGATAGACTTGATGGTGGTGCTGTAGGTGCCTTCCTCTTGGAGGGTGTCTTCTTTGTTGATTCGTCCAATTCTCCCCTCGGAATGAACTTGTTGCCTCTTGGAATCTCGAACATGATGTCCGTCGGTTGCCTCTCTACCCCCGCTGCTATTGCTAAATGCATCACCATCAATGAAAAAAGAATGTTGATCTTTTTATTCTCAATGAGTTTCCAAATTGATTTGTGCATCAAAGGTATAATTGCTATGTTCTTTCCTTCCATAGTAACCCAAAGTAGCAAAGCAGCTCTAAATATGACATGGGTAGCATGGGTGCTAGGGATAATGTAATCCGCCATAATCTGATGGCAAATACGCACCTTGGCATTTAAATTGGAGTAAGCAATACTAGTGGGAACTGATTTTCTCCCTTTGTTAAACTTCCAAGATGCACAGGACGACCAATTCTCTTAAGAAAAGGAGCCAAAGACATCCTCCCCTTGAACACATCCGCTTTGATCCTTGAATAGTCATCTTTTGCAAGTGAGATGTAGGGAATTTCCAGAATAGCTTCTAGAGCCTTGTTGGAAGTGTCCAACATCTTTCCCCAGAGGAATATCGACTCCGCTTCCCAAGCTTGGTAGTTAGTGTAGAATTCCCGCACCATGGATTCATTGACTTCAATGGGGTCTTGTTCGAGAAATCCCCAATGAAGCGAGGCAATCCTTTTATGGATGATCGTCTTGTAATTTTCCAGAATCTTGAGCCTTCTCTCCCAATGTATTTTCCTTCTCTCAAGCTTAAAATATTGGAAGTTGGCTCCTTGGTTGGTAAAAGTATCCGGTTCATCGCTCTGACAATAGGAAGGACATGGGAGAGCATTCTCTAGGCAAACTGATTGCGGAACCGGTTCCTTGCCTTTCTTACGCATCCTGAAAATAGAGAATCAAAAACAAAAGATTTCAAGATTATCCGGTAACACTTAAAACAAGATCAACGAGGAAGGACATATAAAATGAAGAAATTTGAGATTCTTGATTGGAAGCTTTCAAAATAGTGTGCTCTAGGAGAAAACAACGTGTGTATTCCAAGGGTGCGCACAGTTGGAACACACACTGGCCGATTGAAACGGAAATCACACTGATAAAATAATCAAAGTTCAATGCTTCTCAATCAAGTGCTTAAGTTGCAAGTGTAAAGGATTAACAGGGAAGCAACCTTAAGCAAGCACCTAGTAACTTAATTGAATTCTTTGAAAGAAATGGTTATTGAGGTTGTGGGCATGAAAGTGCACTATTAAAAAGGGGTTACACAACAACATAGCCATTCAAGCAAAGAGAACTGTCATTTGTTCATTTTCAAGAAGTGATAATCACATATACAATGCTCTTGAGTTAAAGCCAAAAGATGTTTGATCAAGACATCAAAAAGTGAACAATTGTAATGTGATTACTCAATTAAATTGCTAAGATGAACAAAGAAAAGTCATGTAAAATATGGGTGTTTGGAACCTTAAGTTCATGAAGTAAGGGAATGCATTGGCAAATTCATGATCAAAATCATATTTGAAGTTGCACATATCATAGAGTATGCCACATAAGAGAATGTTGAAAGCATATGATAGCCATTCCATATGAATCAGACAATAATTTCATTGAGGCACTTCATCAAACATGTGGTATAGAATGTGCAATCTTATCACAATTAAGCTCAAATTCAATTATAATCAACCCAACAATCAAGTATCAATATTTGCAATACAAAGGAACATAAAGAAAACAATAAACTTATTCTAAGAAACATGAAAAAGAAAATAAAAATAAGTTAAAAAATCAACCCCAAAAGAGAATAAGCACTGTAAAGTTGAAGGTTGAAGAAAGCAAGACTAGGAGAAGAAACAATGGCATTTCTTATAGCCACTGCGACCTCACGGTGGTCAACTTCGTTGGAGATGCACCGGAGTAGGAAGAACTCACCGGTGGTGAAGAAAGAAAAGAAAAAAGAATGAAAGAAGGAAGAGAGAGAAAGAGAGAGAGAGAGAGAGAGAGAGAGAGAGAGACAGCTGTTAATGCCCAGGCAGAGACGTGTGCATGCGCACACAGATCCGTAGGCGCGCACAAAAGGCAAAAAAGAGAAAGGTGCAAACATACACATCGTGCGATCGCTGTAGACAGAGGGCACAAAAAGAGTTGTGCCAACGCACAGCAGTGAGCACGCGCACAGAGAAGCGAACGCACGAGAAGCGAACAAGTGAGGGAGCTTGGAATTTAAAATTAAACAAGAGAATGTAAATAGCAGTCAATCAGAGAAGTAAAAGATGAATTGAAATGCAGTAGATCTCAAACATAAAAGAAAAATTGCTTGAAAAAGCAATACAGAAAGTGAATTCAACTCAATTATGAAATCTAAAAGAGAAGTTAAAGATCTCAGGGGCTGAATGAAACTAAAAAACAAGTCTAGATCTCAACTCCTTCCTTGATCCAAGAGAGAATAATTGCAGAAGAAATAGAGATGAAAGTAGTAAAGAGAACTTAGATCCAAATCACAATTCCTTGAAATTATGCAGAAAGTAAACAAAGAGAGATCTCAGATCAAGAATGAAATAGAATTCCTTCAATTCTCAATCCAAGATTCAAAACAAAGAGTGAAGAGTGTAGAAGTAAGAACAAAGAAGAAGAGAATTCAATTCTCAATCCCAATTCCCAAACCCAAAGCTAAAATCTAAAATGAGCTCAAAAATGAAAAATCAAAAGTAAAACTGTCAAAAAGGTCCTCTCTAAATCAAATTAACTTCTATTTATACACTTCCTATTTTTGAATTTCAGAATTTGGAGTGGGCTTGTCAAATTTGGTGAAGATTTGGATCCAATTGATTTTTTATTTAAAATTGAGCTCTTGGACCACTCCCAGGGCAGCGCTCAGTTGTGCACCCAAGCCTCTTTGTCACGGCTCCATAATGCTCAGTTAACTTATTCAACCGAGCGGCCTTTGCTTGCAACAATTGGTGCGTGACAAATTGTGAGGGGGTGATGCAATGTGCGGAGCTCAGTTGAGATACATAACCGAGCGCCCGTTGCCTTGTTAGTGAGACCTAACTTTGAACCATGAGGGAAGCACCTGTGTGCCACTTTCTTTTGTGAAATAATCAAAGGTAGAGCTCGGTTGAAAGAGTTAACTGAGCTCCCTTTGTGTGCCTTGTGTAGCGCTCCACCTTCAAACCACGAGGGAGGCATTTTGGCCAATTTCTTTGTGAATAGTGAAAGGTAGCTCCTTGCCTGGAGTGCAAGCTCCCTTGTTCGAGCCTTTGTGAGTGCATTTTGTGCATTTTTCCTTGCATAAGCGCTTCTCTTGGTCCCTTGGGTGCTTGGTTCGAACCTTGTGGCCTCCACTCCTTGGTTTTTCACTTTGTTTTTCTTTGGGGAGGAGCCCGAAAAGGTTAACTGAGTTAACCGAGCGCTATGCTTTTTGCCTTGTTTGCTTAGTTCCTTGTAGTGCTCGGTTAAGTGAGAGAGCGCATCATTCCTTGTCCTTTGCTTTCTTTGATTTGAGTAGCGCTGTGCTCACTAAGAGAGCGCTGCTCCTTGGTTTCTTGATGTGCCACGCTTTTCTTCTTCCTTAGGCCACGCTTTCCTTATTTCTTTCTTTTCTTCACCTACAAGTAATCAAAATAACCAATCAAAGTATCACCAAATTTACAAGGTTTATAAATCATTCAAAAATCAATTAATTCTAGCTTAAACCTCATGATTTTGTCTCAAATAAAGGATGGTTGAAACAAGTAAAGAGCATAAAACCTAACGAAACAAGTGAGAAATGCTTGAAAAAGTAGCATAAGATGACTTGTCATTACAACACCAAACCTAAACCTTGCTTGTCCCCAAGCAAGCACTAAACATAAGAGAAAATAAAATGAAGCAGAGAAGTATGCATGTCCTTATTTAGCAGATAATTGAACTTGGTTCATGGGGTTTTATGTAGATCAATGGTAGCTCATTTATTCTTTGCTGATAGATAAGAAATGTTCTTCAAAGGTTCATTAGACTTGCTGCTATATTGCCTTATTTTTGCTTGATCGCTTGCTAGCTTTTCCTTCTTTATTTTGCTTAAAAAGCTTATTGCTTAATGAAGGCTTGGTGGAAAATATTGCAGCAGCCTTTTGGCTCAATTTTGCTCAACGTTTCTTCACCACAAACACATGGCTTAAATTTTCTTCCTAGCAACATTGATGCCCAGTATCTCTTTGGATTACTAAATGTTTTGTAGCTAGGTTGCTCTTGATAGTGGACTTTTGGTTGGCAATCCCAAATCAGTTGATCTAAGTGGCCAAGTTTCAAAATACTCCTCAGAACCTACTTGTCCAAGCATATCCTAGTACAAAAACACCACAGGCATATGTCCTAGGGTCCAAGCTATTGGTGTCTAGCCTTATTGTTTGTTTCTTTGCCGATTCTTGGCTTTTATCTTTCTTTTCTTTTTGTTTTGATTTGTTCTCAAGGGATTTTCATTAATTGACAGATTATAGCAGCAAACTAACTCACACTTCAAAGAATCATGTTATTATGTGGCTTTTTGTTTTATGAGCTAACAATTGAATCAAACAAGTTCCACCACTGACTTTCATTCTACCTTATACAGCATTGGACATTCACTTCCTTTTCCAAACACTTTTCTTTTATTCAAGCAGCAGGGATACAAAACCAAATTCAAGCTAATGATGGATGACAGAAATTATGCAGATCCCAGCATTTCTAAGCAAACATCTTCACCTAATTGAACACTTTAGCAAGACATATAGTAATCTCTAAATTAAAACACTTTACAGCAACAAGGATTAAGTATTCAATATAACCTGTTGGGAATATCTCTCATCTTTCCTTCTGTTGTATCCCCTGGATTATGATGCAGATCCCTTTTACAGATTAAGTGTTTCCCTGCATAATCCTTAGAAGTTGCTTGCTTCTCAAGCCCTTAAGCAATTGGTTAATATGCATGAATTGAGTTTGGCTTTTGAATTTACTTTGGTGTGTGAACCCCAAACTTAGTCCCTTGCCATTATTTCTTATGCATCAAGTTAACCATATGTGAAATCCTTGTCTTTGCTAAAGGTACTAAAACTAAAGACTAGAAAACAGCAAATTGGTTAAATGGTTTATCTGATTGCTTGGAGCTAGCATTATGCAGAAGGTGAAAATGTGTTTTTAGATGAGATTTTTGGTGGAACACCAAACTTAGAATTCTTCATTCTCCCTAAATTATTTTGGTGTGCAACACCAAACTTAGCTCCTTGTAATACAAATAAAACTAATTAGCCTTTTTATTAAAATAAGTATAAAAGAAAACTACCTCAGGTTGGGTTGCCTCCCAACAAGCGCTTCTTTATTGTCACTAGCTTGACATCTTTCATTCTTGCTCAATTCAGGTTCTGAACCTCTTTTTCTTTGTCCCATTGGCCTCCCAAATAATGCTTTGCCTTGTGACCATTTGTTGTGAAATGACTCTTTGTTACTTCATATAGCAATTCAAGGCTTCCATAAAGAAAAACCTTCCTCACCAAGTATGGACCAGTCCATTTGGATTTGAGCTTGCCAAGGAAAACCTTAAGCCTGGAGTTATATAAGAGTACTTGCTGTCTTGGTTTGAACTCCTTTTTTGAGATCTTCTTGTCATGCCACCTCTTTGCTTTTTCCTTGTATATCTTAACACTTTCATAAGCTTCTAGCCTAAACTCATCAAACTCATTCAGTTGTAGCAGCCTCTTTTCCCTACTGCTTGAGAATCAAGGTTGAGAAGTTTAGTGGCCCAAAAAGCTTTATGTTCAAGCTCTACAGGGAGGTGACAAGATTTGCCATATAACAGCTGAAAAGGGGACTTTCCAATAGGAGTTTTGAATGTTGTCCTATATGCCCTAAGTGCATCTTCTAGTTTTCTGGCCCAATCTTTCTTGGTTGCTCCCACAGTCTTCTCCAAAATCCTCTTCAACTCCCTATTTGCAAGCTCTACTTGGCCATTGGTCTGTGGGTGATATGGTGTGGCCACTTTATGCATCACCCCATATTTGTGGAGTAGTTTCTCCATCTATTTGTTGCACAAATGGCTACCACCGTCACTAACCAGACCCTTAGGTACTACATACCTGGTAAATATGTGCTTCTTTAGGAATTGAAGGACAACTTGTGCTTCACACGTGGTTGTGGCTATAGCTTCCACCCACTTTGAGACATACTCCACTGCTACAATTATGTGTTTGAAAGAGTATGAAGGAGGAAAAGGGCCCATAAAATCAATGTCCCATAAATCAAAGAGTTCTACCTCCAGGATGTAGTTCTAAGGCATCTCACTCCTTTTTATTAATCCTCCACCCTTTTGGCACTCATTGCACTGATGAACAAACTCTCTAGCATCCTTAAATATGGTAGGCCAATAAAATCCGCTTTGAAGTATCTTGGTTGCTGTTCTTTTTGGCCCAAAATGTCCATCATAAGCTGAACCATGACAGTGCCATAATATGCTTCTCATCTCACTTTCAGGAACACATTTCCTTATCATCCCATCTGAGCATCTTTTGAATAAGAATGGTTCTTCCCATAGGAATTTCCTTGCTTTATTAAGTAGCTTTTTCACTTGTTGCTTGGTGAATTCCTTGGGAATTTTTCTTCCAACCTTATAGTTTGCAATGTCCGCAAACCAAGGGGCTTGTTGAATCTGTAAGAGGTGTTCATCTGGAAAGCTTTCATTCACTAGATGTGAGGCTTCTTGAATTGTTTCTTGTGGTAATCTTGATAGATGATCAGCAACTTGGTTCTCACTGCCCTTCCTGTCCTTTATTTCAATGTCAAACTCTTGTAGAAGCAATATCCATCTGATAAGTCTTGGTTTAGCATCCCGTTTTGACATTAAATACTTAAGGGCAGCATGGTCAGTATAAACTACAATTTTGGATCCAATCAAGTATGATCTAAACTTATCAAATGCATAGACCACAGCCAATAATTCCTTCTCTGTTGTGGTGTAATTTTTTTGAGCTTTATTCAATACTTTGCTTGCATAATAGATGACATGATGCAAGTTCCCCTTCCTTTGTCCCAACACAGCACCAATTGCAATGTCACTTGCATCACACATGAGTTCAAAGGGTGATCCCCAATCTGGGGGTGTGATGATTGGTGCAGTGGTGAGTCTGGTTTTTAAAGTGTCAAAGGCATGTTGGCAGCTTTCAGAAAAAACAAAAGGATTATCAACCATCAACAAGTTGCTTAATGGTTTGGCTATTTTTGAAAAATCCTTGATAAATCTTCTATAAAATCAAAAATGTCCTAAGAAACTTCTAACCACTTTCACATTAGTTGGTGGAGGGAGTTTCTCTATGATTTCCTACCTTTGCCTTGTCAACTTCTATCCCTTTTCTTAAAACTTTGTGACCAAGAACAATCCCTTCAGGTACCATAAAATGGCATTTTTCCCAATTTAAAACCAAATTGGTTTCTTGGCACTGTTTCAAGACAAGGGTAAGATGGTGCAAGCAAGTACTAAAAGTGTCACCAAAAACAGAGAAATCATCCATGAAAACTTTAAAAAACTTTTCTACCATATCTTAGAAGATTGATAGCATGCATCTTTGAAATATTGCTGGAACATTACACAATCCAAAAGGCATCCTTCTGTATGCAAAAAATCCAAAGGGACAGGTGAAAGATGTCTTCTCCTGATCCATGGGATCAACTACTATTTGATTGTAGCCAGAATACCCATCAAGGAAGCAGTAATATGCATGACTAGCTAGCCTCTCAAGAATTTGGTCAATGAAAGGGAGAGGAAAGTGATCTTTGCGTGTGGCATCATTTAGCCTGCTATAGACAATACACATCCTCCATCCTGTCATAGTTCTTGTGGGAATGAGCTCATTCTTCTCATTAAGAATAACTGTCATCCCACCTTTCTTTGGTACCACTTGAACTAGGCTTATCCATAAACTGTCAGAGATAGGATAGATAATCCTTGCATTCCATAACTTCATTACTTCCTTCTCGACAACTTCGTTCATTGTGGGATTTAGCCTCCTTTGAGGTTGAACCACTGGTTTGGAATTGTCTTCCAAGAGGATCTTATGCATGCAAACTGCAGGACTAATACCCTTCAAGTCATCAATGGTCCATCTTAATGCATCTTTGTGAGCCTTTAGTACATTAAGAAGCTTTCCTTCTTCTTCTTCTTCAGTCAGGGAAGAGTTGATGATCACTGGAAAGCTATTTGCTATGCCAAGGAATGCATATTTGAGATGAATAGGGAGAGGCTTCAAGTCTTATTTTGGCACTTCTTCCTTCTTGTCTTGTTTCACCTCTTTCTCACTAGAAATTTCAGCTACTTGTGCTTCCATTGTCTCCTGATCTTCTTCCCCTTCTTCCTCTTGTTGCTCATGATGATTGACTTCTAACATTTCTTCCACTAAACTTTCTATCATATCTACTCTCATGTAATCTTCTTGCTCAGGGGGATGTTGCATTGCTTTGAAAACATTGATGATCATTTTCTCATTGTGTACCCTGAAGATCATTTCTCCCTTCTCCACATCAATAATAGCTCTTACTGTGGCTAGAAACGGCCTTCCCAAAATGATTGAATTGTTTCCTTCCTCTTCTGTGTCCAAAATTACAAAGTCTCCTGGAAAAATAAACTCTCCAACCTTCACCAATAGATTTTCCACAATGCCATTGGGTGTCTTGATTGATCTGTCGGCTATTACCAAAGACATCCTAGTAGGTTTGAGTTCTTCTAGGGCAAGCTTTCTCATCATTGATAGGGGCATCAAATTGATACTAGCACCAAGATCACAGAGAGCTTTGTCTAAGGTCATCTTGCCTATGGTACATGAAACTACAAAACTCCCTGGATCTTTAAGCTTTGATGGAATGCCCCTTTGAATCACAGTGGTGCACAAAATTGTAAATCACACTTTTCACAACTCGTACCACTAACCAGCAAGTGCAATGGGTCGTCCAAGTAATACCTTACGTGAGTAAGGGTCAATTCCCACGGAGATTGTTGGCTTGAAGCAAGCTATGGTTATCTTGTAACTCTTAGTCAGGATAATAATAATTCTCAGTTTTGATTGGTAGTAAATAAAAAGCATGGATTAAATAATACTTGTTATGCAGTAATAGAGAATATGTTGGAGTTTTGAAGATGCTTTGTGGTGGGCAAAATTGTGATCATCAACAATGGCTCCAAAGGCTTGGTGCTCTCAAACGTGAATCACACTTTGTCACAACTCCGCACAACTAACCAGCAAGTGTACTGGGTCGTCCAAGTAATACCTTACGTGAGTAAGGGTTGATCCCACAGAGATTGTTGGTATGAAGCAAGCTATGGTCATCTTGTAAATCTTAGTCAGGAGGATAATAATTGATTATGGAATTTTGAAAATCAAATAATAGTAAATAAACAGAAAATAAAGATAAAGTTATTCATGTAATCCAATGGTGGGAATTTCGGATAGGTGTATGGAGGTGCTGTGTTCCTTCTGAATCTTTGCTTTCCTACTTCTTTCTTCTAGTTTTTCTTCACTCCTTTCTATGGCAAGCTGTATGTAGGGCATCACCGTTGTCAATGGCTACATCCCATCCTCTCAGTGAAAAAAGGTCCAAATGCTCTGTCACAGCACGGCTAATCATCTGTCGGTTATCAATCAGGTTGGAATAGAATCCAGTGATTCTTTTACGTCTGTCACTAACGCCCAGCCTTCAAGAGTTTGAAGCTCATCACAGTCATTCAATCCTGGAATCCTACTCGGAATACCACATATAAGGTTAGACTTTCCGGATTCCCATGAATGCCGCCATCAATTCTAGCTTATACCACGAAGATTCTGATTAAGGAATCCAAGAGATATGCGCCCGGTCTAAGGTATAACGGAAGTGGTTGTCAGTCACGTGTGTTCATAGGTGAGAATGATGATGAGTGCACGGATCATCACATTCATCAAGTTGAAGTGCAACGAATATCTTAGAACAGGAATAAATCGAATTGAATAGAAAATAGTAGTAATTGCATTAAAACTTTGAGGTACAGCAGAGCTCCACACCCTTAATCTATGGTGTGTAGAAACTCCACCATTGAAAATACATAAGTGATGAAGGTCCAGGAATGGCCGAATGGCCATCCCCCAAGATCTCAGAACTAAACGTCCAAAGATGTCTAATACACTAGTAAAAAGTTCTATTTATACTAAACTAGCTACTAGGGTTTACAGGAGTAAGTAATTGATGCATAAATCCACTTTTGGGGCCCACTTGGTGTATTTTTGGGCTGAGCTTGATCTATCCACGAGCTGAGGCTTATCTTGGAGTTGAACGCCAAGTTGTAACGTGTTTTTGGGCGTTCAACTCTGGTTCGTGACGTGTTTCCGGCGTTTGACTCCAGAATGCAGCATGGAACTGGCGTTGAGCGCCAGTTTACATCATTAAATCTCGAACAAAGTATGGACTATTATATACTGCTGTAAAGCTCTGGATGTCTACTTTCCAAAGCCGTTGAGAGAGCGCCATTTGGAGTTCTGTAGCTCCAGAAAATCTATTTTGAGTGCATAGAGGTCAGATTCCAACAGCATCAACAGTCCTTTGTCAGCCTTTTATCAGAGTTTTGCTCAGGTCCCTCAATTTCAGCCAAAAAATGCCTGAAATCACAGAAAAACACACAAACTCATAGTAAAGTCCAGAAATGTTAATTTATCATAAAAACTAAAGAAAACATCCCTAAAAGTAACTAGATCATACTAAAAACTACCTAAAAACAATGCCAAAAAGCGTATAAATTATCCGCTCATCACTTTGTCTTCTGAATCTCTGCTTTCCCCATGTCTTCTTCTTTACGTATGCAAGTTTCCTCCTATGGAAAGCTATGTGATGGTGGATCATCGTTGTCAATAGCTACCATCCGTCCTCTCAGTGAAAATGGTCCAGGTGCGCTGTCACCGCATGGCTAATCATCTGTCGGTTCTCACTCATGCTGGAATAGGATCCATTTATCCTTTTGCATCTGTCACTACGCCTAACCCTTGTAAGTTTGAAGCTCGTCACAGTCATTCAATCCCTGAATCCTACTCGGAATATCACAGACAAGGTTTAGACTTTCCAGATTCTCAAGAATGCTGCCAATGGATTCTAGCTTATACCACGAAGACTCTAATTAATGAATCCAAGAGATACTCATTCAATCTAAGGTAGAACGGAGGTGGTTGTTAGGCATGCGTTCATAGATTGAGAATGGTGATGAGTGTCACGGATCATCACATTCATCATATTGAAGTGCAAATGAATATCTTAGATAGAAACAAGCGTGTTTGAATAGAAAACAGAAATAATTGCATTAATCCATCGAGACACAACAGAGCTCCTCACCCCTAACAATGGAGTTTAGACACTCATGCCCTCAAAGAGTACAAAGTTCAAATCTAAAATGTCAAGAGGTCCAAAATAAATCTCTAAAAGTTGTTTAAATACTAAACTAGTAACCTAGGTTTACAGAAAATGAGTAAACTGAGATAGATAGTGCAGAAATCCACTTTTGGAGCCCACTTGGTGTGTGCTGAGGTTGAGCTTTGAGCTTTACATGTGCTAGGCTGTTTCTGGAGTTAAACGCCAGGTTGTAACCTGTTTTGGGCGTTTAACTCCACTTGTAACCTGTTTCTGGCGTCTAACGCCAGAGTGGAACATGTAACTGGCGTTAAACACCAGTTTACATCATTTATCTTCGAGCAAAGTATGAATTATTATATATTGCAGGAATACTCTGGATGTCTACTTTCCAACACAATTGAGAGCACTCCAATTCGACTTCTGTAGCTCCAGAAAATCCATTCCGAGTGCAGCGAGGTCAGAATCCAACAGCATCAACAGTCCTTTTTCAGCCTAAATCAGATTTTTGCTCAGATCCCTCAATTTCAGCCAGAAAATACCTGAAATCATAGAAAAACACACGAACTCATAGTGAAGTCCAGAAGTATGAATTTCACGTAAAAACTAATAAAAATATACTAAAAACTAACTAAAACATACTAAAAACTACATGAAATTACCCCCAAAAAGCGTATAAAGTATCTGCTTATCACAACACCAAACTTAAACTGTTGCTTGTCCCCAAGCAAATAGATAAATAAAATAGGATAAAAAGAAATCAAGAAGCAATAATATCTCAGAGTTTTAAGTGAAGCTCAGATTCTAATTAGATAAGCGGGACTAGTAGCTTTTTGCTTATGAACAGTTTTGACATCTCACTTTATCCTTTGAGATTCAGAATGATTGGCATCCATAGGAACTCAGAATTCAGATAATGTTATTGGTTCTCCTATTTCAGTATGTTGATTCTTGAACACAGTTACTTATGAGTCTTTGTTGTGACCCTAAGCATTTTGTTTTCCAGTATTACCACCAGATACATAAATTACCACAGACGCATAACTAGGTGAACCTTTTCAGATTGTGACACACTCTTTTGCACACTCTTTTGCTTTGGATCGCGACTTTAGCCACTCAGTCTCAAGCTCTTCACCTGGACCTTCATGACACAAGCACATGGTTAGGGACGGCTTGATTTAGCCGCTTCGGCCAATATTTTATTCCTTTAGGCCCTCCTTTCTATTGATGCTCAAAGCCTTGGATCCTTTTTGCCCTTGCCTTTTGGTTTAAGGGGCTATTGACTTTTTCTGCTTGCTTTTTTTACGCAAGCTTTGTTTTTCACTATTTTTTCTTGCTTCAAGAATCAATTTCATGATTTTTCAGATCATCAATAACATTTCTCTTGTTCATCATTCCTTCAAGAGCCAACAGATTTAACATTCATAAACTCTACTATCAAAATTATGCACTGTTCAGGCATTCATTCAGAAGACAAAAAGTATTGCCACCACATACAAATAATTAGAATTTTCCTTATTAAAAACTCAAAAAAATATTGCCTCCTTATTCTAAAAATTTGTTATTTTATTCATGTTTGATGATGATGAGAAAAATAAATTATAGCTTAATTGGAGATGAAATCAAAATAAAGATACTAATTACTACTACTCATATATAACTTCTAAGGTAAATTTCTAATAAGAACAATTATCACAGAGTTAAGGCTAAGATTAGGACTCAACAACCTTTATTTTGGGAAGTGGATGCTCCTTTAGTCTGTGGGGTGCTTGGCCCTTCAAGAGATAGCTTCTGATGCTTCAGTTCCTTCAGTTCACGCCCTTGCTCTTCTTGTTCCCCAAGCAGTTTGCAAAACATGCTATTTTGATTTTTTTGTTCTTCCTTTAGTTGGTCCATAGCTTCTTGCAACTTGGTAACAGATGCTTCAAGACGCTCCCAGTATTCAATTTGAGGGATTTTCGGGAGGAACTCCTGTGCTATCCTCTTGATGGGGTCGTATTGCACTTGTTGTCCTTCCATTGATTTTTCGGTGATTGGTTACTCAACTGAGATATACTCATTTACTCCCATCTTCACCCCAGCATCTTTACATAGCATATAGATTAAGCTTGGATAAGCCAATTTGGCATCTTTGGAGTTCTTGCTTGCAATTGTGTAAAGTTCACAAGAAATTAGCTGATGAACTTCCACTTCTTTTCCCAACATAATGCAATGGATCATTACTGCTCTTTTGATGTTTACTTCAGAGCTGTTGCTAGTGGGCAGTATAGAACGCCCAATGAAGTCCAGCCAGCCTCTGGCGACTGGTTTGAGATCTCCTCTCTTGAGTTGGTTTGGGACACCCTTCGTGTTGGTTGTCCACTTGGTTCCAGGGAGGCATATGTCCTCTAGAATTTTGTCCAAGTTCTTATTTGTTCTCATCATTCTCTTATTAAAGGAGTCTGGGTCATCTTACAGTTGAGGCAGCTTGAAGATCTCTCTTATTTTGTCAGGGTGGAGGTGAACAATCTTCCCTCTGACCAGAGTTCGATAGTCAGAGAAGGCGTTTCCAGCTATTCTCTGCCTGTTTGTTTGCCACAGATTAGAGTAGAATTCCTGAACCATGTTTCTTCCCACTTTTGTTTCATGATTAGCTAGGATTTCCCATCTCCTGTTTCGAATTTTCTCTTGGATCTCCGGATATTCGTCTTCTTTCAGATCAAATTTAACTTCCGGGATCACTGACCTTAGACCCATTATTTTGTAGTAATAGTCTGAATGTTCTTTGGTTAAGAACTTCCCTTGATTCCAAAGTGATTTTAGAATATTCTCTTTCATGCCTCTTGGAGTGGTTTATTTTCCCGTAGGAGCCATGATCTTAGTGGGTATTGGCTTAGTGATCACGGATAAACACACCAAACTTAGAAGTTTGCTTCTCCTCAAGCAAAAGAAAGGAAAGGAGGGGGATAGAGGGAGAGCCAAGTTCAAATTGTGGAGAAGAGGAGGGAGGCCGAACGCAGATTTAAAGGGAAGGGAGGTGTGTTTTCGAAAATTTTTGAAAAAGATAGGATAGAAGATATGATTTGTAAAAGATAAGTATGATAGGAAAAAGATGTAATTTAAAATTGAAAAGATATGAAAGATATTTGAAAAAGATAAATCTGAATTTTGAAAAGAAGATATGATGAGTTTAAAAAGATTTGAGAAGAATTTAAAAAGATTTGAAAAGAATTCAAAAAGATAATTGAGTTTTGAAAAAGGTTTGAAAAGATATTGAAGAAAAATTAAGAAATATGTTTAGGATTAAAAATTTTTCGAAATTGAAGTTGAAAGATGAGAGTTTGTTACATGTTTATACAAGAAATCATGAATTGAAACATGAAAAATGGATAAAATTTGAAGCGAAAATGAAGTTACCTTCTCCCCACAATCCTAGCGTTAAACGCTCAACTACTGCATGTTTTGGGCGTTTAACGCCCATTTGTAGCTTCTCCTGGGTGTTTAACACCCAGCTGTAGCTTCTGGCTGGCGTTAAACGTTAGAAAATCCTTTATCACTGGGCGTTTTTCTGAACGCCCAGGATGCTGCAAACCTGGCGTTAAACGCCCAGAATGGTATTCATTCTGGCGTTTAATGCCCAAATGGCTATCCCTACTGGCGTTAAACGCCTAGTAGATGCTTCTTTTGGGCGTTTAACGCCCAAAATAGCTTTTACTGGCGTTTTCGCACCAGTGAGCTTCTTTTTGCTGTTTTATCCTCTGAATCCTTCTGTAACTATGTGAACTCATGCAATTGCTATTTTACCTTGAAGATAATTAATATGAACCTATAAAATTATCATTTAATTAACAAATAAGCTTTGTTAATGGCTGGATTGCCTCCCAGCAAGAGCTTCTTTATTGTCTTTAGCTGGACTATTACTGAGCTTTAATCAAGTCTCAGTTTTGAGCATTCTTGCTCAAAATTGCTTTCAAGATAATGTTTGACTCTCTGTTCATTAAAAATGAATTTTTTGTTAGAGTCATTATCCTGAAGCTCTAATATCCATATGGTGACACACCTGTAATCACATATGGTCCTCTCCACCGGGATTTCAACTTTCCGGGGAATAATCTGAGCCTAGAGTTAAACAGCAGAACTTTTTGCCCTGGCTAAAAGACTCTGGATGATAGCTTCTTATCATGCCATCTTTTTGCTTTCTCTTTGTAAATTTTTGCATTTTCGAAAGCATTTGAGTCTGAATTCCTCTAGCTCATTTAACTGGAGCAATCGTCTTTCTCCAGCTAACTTGGCATCAAGGTTTAGGAATCTGATTGCCCAGTAGGCCTTGTGTTCCAGTTCCACTGGCAAGTGATAGGCTTTTCCATACACAAGTTGGTATGGAGAGGTCCCTATAGGAGTCTTGAATGCTGATCTGTATGCCCACAGAGCATCATCCAAGCTTCTTGCCCAATCCCTTCTACCGTTAATCACAGTCTATTCCAGAATTCTTTTAAGTTCTCTATTAGAGACTTCAACTTGCCCATTTGTCTGTGGATGATATGGAATTGCCACCCTGTGGCTAACTCCATATCGAACCATAGCAGAGTAAAACTGTTTATTGCAGAAATGAGTGCCCCCATCACTAATTAGTACTCTAGGGACACCAAATTTGTTGAAGATGTGTTTCTGGAGGAAATTCAGCATTGTCTTAGTATCTTTTGCAGGTGTTGCAATAGTCTCCACCCATTTGGATACATAATCCACTGCCACCAGAATATAAGTGTTTGAGTATGATGGTGGAAAAGGCCCCATGAAGTCAATACCCCATACATCAATCAACTCAATCTCCAAGATCCCTTGTTGAGGCATGGCATAACCGTGAGGCAGATTGCCAGATCTTTGGCAACTGTCACAATTATGTACAAACTCTTGGGAGTCTTTATAGATAGTAGGCCAGTAGAAGCCACATTGGAGGACTTTTGTGGCTATTCGCTCACTTCCAAAATGTCCTCTATACTGTGATCCATGGCAATGCCAGAGGATCTTCTGTGCTTCTTCCTTAGGCACACATCTACGGATTACTCCGTCTACACATCTCTTGAAGAGATATGGTTCATCCCAAAGATAGTACTTTGCATCCGAGATCAATTTATTTGATTGCTGCCTACTATACTCTTTGGGTATGAATCTCACAGCCTTGTAGTTTGCAATGTCTGCAAACCATGGTACTTCCTGGATGGCAAAGAGTTGCTCATCCAGAAAGTTTTTAGAGATCTCAGTAAGATGGAAGGACGCCCCTTCTACTGGTTCTATTCAGGACATGTGATCTGCTACTTGGTTCTCTACCCATTTTCTGTCTCTTATTTCTATATCAAACTCTTGCAGAAGCAACACCCATCTTATGAGTCTGGGTTTTGAATCTTGCTTTGTGAGTAGATATTTAAGAGCAGTATGGTCAGTGTACATAATCACTTTTGATCCTACTAAATAAGATCTGGACTTGTCAATGGCGTAAACCACTGCAAGTAATTCTTTTTCTGTGGTTGTGTAGTTCTTCTGTGCATCATTTAAAACACAACTGGCATAATAAATGACGTTCAGAAGCTTGTCATGCCTTTGTCCCAACACTGCACCAATGGCATGGTCACTGGCATCACACATTAGTTCAAATGGTAATGTCCAGTCTGGTGCAGAGATGATTGGTGCTGTGACCAGCTTAGCTTTCAGAGTCTCAAATGCCTGCAGACACTCCTTATCAAAGATAAATGGCGTGTCAACAGCTAGCAGATTACTCAGAGGTTTTGCAATTTTTGAAAAATCTTTTATAAACCTCCTATAGAATCTTGCATGCCCCAGAAATCTTCTGATTGCCTTAACATTGGCAGGTGGTGGTAATTTTTCAATTACCTCTACCTTAGCTTGATCCACCTCTATTCCCTTGCTCGAAATTTTGTGCCCAAGGACAATTCCTTCAGTCACCATAAAGTGATATTTCTCCTAGTTTAAAACCAGGTTAGTCTCTTGGCACCTCTTTAGAACAAGTGCTAGATGGTCAAGACAGGAGCTGAATGAGTCTCCAAATAGTGAAAAGTCATCCATGAAGACTTCCAGAAATTTTTCCACCATATCAGAGAAAATAGAGAGCATGCACCTTTGAAAGGTTGCAGGTGCATTGCACAGACCAAATGGCATCCTTCTGTATGCAAATACTCCAGATGGACATGTGAATGCTGTTTTCTCTTGATCCTGGGGATCTACTGCAATTTGATTATAACCTGAATATTCATCCAGGAAGCAGTAGTAATCATTACATGCTAGTCATTCTAGCATCTGGTATATGAATGGTAAAGGAAAATGATCCTTTCTGGTATCTGTATTGAGCCTTCTGTAATCAATACACATACGCCACCCTGTAACTGTTCTTGTAGGAACCAGTTCATTTTTTTCATTATGAAGCACTGTCATGCCACCCTTCTTAGGGACGACTTGGATGGGGCTCACCCAAGGGCTATCAGAAATAGGATAAATAATCCCAGCCTCTAGTAATTTAGTGACCTCCTTCTGCACCACCTCCTTCATGGCTGGATTCAGCCGCCTCTGTGGTTGAACCACTAGCTTAGCGTTATCCTCCAATAGGATCTTGTGCATGCATCTGGCTGGGCTAATGCCCTTAAGATCACTAATGGACCACCCAAGAGCTGTCTTGTGTGTCCTCAGCACTTGAATTAGTGCTTCCTCTTCCTGTGGCTCTATGGTAGAGCTTATAATTACAGGAAAAGTGTCACCTTCTCCCAGAAATGCATATTTCAGGGATTGTGATAATGGTTTGAGCTCAAGTTTAGGAGATTTCTCTTCTTCCTGAGGGATTTGCAGAGGTTCTATTATTCTCTCTGGTTCCTCCAGATCAGGCTGAACATCTTTAAAGATATCCTCTAGCTCTGATTCGAGACTCTCAGTTATATTGACCTCTTCCACCAGAGAGTCAATAATATCAATGCTCATGCAGTCGTTTGGGGTGTCTAGATGCTGTATAGCTTTGACAACATTCAACTTAAACTCGTCCTCATTGAGTCTCAGGGTTAATTCCCCTTTTTGGACGTCAATGAGGGTTCATCCAGTTGCTAGGAAAGGTCTTCCTAGAATGAGAGTTGCACTCTTGTACTCCTCTATTTCCAGCACAACAAAGTCAGTGGGAAAGGCAAATGGCCTAACCTTGACAATCATGTCTTCAATCACGCCTGATGGGTATTTAATGGAGCCATCAGCAAGTTGGAGACATATCTGGGTTGGTTTAACTTCTTCAGTCAAACCAAGCTTTTTGATAGTGGATGCAGGTATTAGGTTGATACTTGCTCCAAGATCACATAGAGCTTTCTTGGTACAAGTACCCTCTAATGTGCATGGTATCATGAAGCTTCCGGGATCTTTAAGCTTCTTTAGTAAGCTTTTCAGAATGACTACACTGCATTCTTCAGTGAGGTAAACATTTTTAGGTTTTCTCCAATCCTTCTTATGACTTAAGACCTCTTTCATGAACTTAGCATAAGAGGGAATTTGCTCAAGTGCCTCTGCAAACAGAATCTTTATTTCAAGAGTCCTGAGATAGTCTACAAAGCTGGCAAATTGCTTATCCTGTTCTGCTTAGCGGAGTTTCTGAGGATAAGGCATTTTAGCTTTGTATTCCTCAACCTTAGTTGCTGCAAGTTTATTTCCTACAGATGTGGTTGGAGAAGCCTTTTTAGAGGGGTTGCTATCAGCACTTGTATGTGTATGATCCCTCATTGGTGTTTGAATGCCAGGGTTGGAAGTTGGATTGGTATTAGACGCCAACTCCTTACCTGTTTCTGGCGTTTGAACGCTAGAACTGAGCTTCGCTTGGGCGTTTAACGCCAACTCCTTGCCTGTTTGTGGCGTTTGAACACCAGAACTGAGCATGGGCTGGGCGTTCAATGCCAGCTCTCCACCCTTTTCTGGCGTTTGCGCGCCAGAATTATTCCTCTCTAGGCTCTTACTGTCCTCAAAGGGATTTTGGGTAGCAGTTTGTTCATCTTCTGTCAGTTGTTCTTTTCTTGGCTTCTTGCTGCTTTGAAGTGAGGTATTTAATGTTCTCCCACTTCTTAATTAAACTGCATGGCACTCTTCTGTTATCTATTTCGATAATTGCTGTTTTGTTTGATTCAATTGTGCTTCCATATTCACGTTAGCAATTCTTGTGTCTTGTAGCATCTCCTTGAATTTGGCTAGCTGTTTTGTTAGAAAATCTAATTGCTGATTGAATTCAGTAACTTGTTTTGCAGGACTGAGTTCAGTAGTTACTGTTTTAGCCTCTTCTTTCATGGAAGGTTCACTACTTAGGTACAGATGCTATTTTCTGGAAAATGTATCAATGAGCTCTTGAGCTTCTTCAATTGCCTTTCTCATGTCTATAGATCCACCAGCTGAATGGTCCAAAGACATCTGAGCTTTCTCTATAAGCCCATAATAGAAGATGTCTAACTGCACCCACTATGAAAACATTTCAGAGGAGCATTTTCTTAGCATCTCTCTGTATCTCTCACAGGCATCATAAAGAGATTCATTATCTCCTTGTTTAAAGCCTTAGTTGTTCAGCCTTAGCTGTGTCATCTATTTTGGAGGGAAATATTGATTCAGGAATTTTTCTGAGAGTTGTTTCCATGTCTTTATGCTAGCCTTAGGTTGGTTATTTAACCACCTCTTAGCTTGGTCTTTTACAGCAAATGGAAACAATAATAATCTATAGACATCCTGAACTACTTTCTTATCATATACCGTGTCAGCCATTTGTAAAAATTGTGCCAGAAACTCTGTAGGTTCTTCCTGTGGAAGACCGGAATACTGACAACTTTGCTGCACCATGATAATGAGCTGAGGATTCAACTCAAAACTACTGACACAGATGGAGAGTATACAGATACTACTCCCATATGAAGCAGTAGTGGGATTTGCATATGACCCCAGAGTCCTTCTGGACTGTTCATTTCCACTTAAGTCCATGATGGAGAAAGGGAGATGATGTGGATTTATTTTATTTATTTTATTATATTTATTAAAAAAATTTATGAAATAATAAAATAAAATAAAATAAAAACTAAAATAAAAATAAAAAAGATTTGAAAATATTTTATGAAGATTTTCGAAAAAGTGAGGAGAGAGAAAGTGGTTAGGATATTTTGAAAAAGATATGATTTTAAAAATCTTAAAAGAATATGATTTGAAAATTTTTTACCAAGTCAACCCAAGGGATTCGAAAATTATAAGCAATTAAAGGAAAAGATATTTTTTATTTTTGAATTTTATTATGAAAGAGAAGAACACACAAAAGACACAAGACTTAAAATTTTTTAGATCCAATGCTCCTTGCTTTCAAAAATTTTGGAGGGAAAACACCAAGACACACCGAACATAAAAATTTTAAGATCAAAACACAAAGAAGACTCAAGAACAACAAAAACAAAAGAAAGAACACCAAACTTCAAATTTTTAGAAAACCAAAATAAAATTTTCGAAAACTAAAGAAAAATTAACAAGAAAAAACCAAACTTAAAATTTGGCACAAAATTTAATCAAAGAAAAATTATTTTTGAAAAAGTTTTAAAAAGAAGATACCCAATTACCAAGAACATAAGCACAATGCTCTAGCCAACTGAGCTATAAATTTAACGTGTTTTAAAAAGGTATTTTTAAAGGAAAATAAAAACATGCAATTGACACCAAACTTAAGATATGAAACTAAACTCAAACAAAAGACTCCAAGAAAAATTAAAAACTAATAAAGAAAAATAATATTTTTGAAAGATTTTTAAAAGGAATAATAAAAGATGCAATCCTAGTGACTCTAAACCAAAAAGACAAATTTTTCCTAATCTAAGTAACAAAATAAACCGTTAGTTGTTCAAACTCAAACAATCCCCAGCAACGGCGCAAAAAACTTGGTGAACGAAATTATAAATCACACTTTTCACAACTCGTACCACTAACCAGCAAGTGCACTGGGTCGTCCAAGTAATACCTTACGTGAGTAAGGGTTGAATCCCACGGAGATTGTTGGCTTGAAGCAAGCTATGGTTATCTTGTAACTCTTAGTCAAGATAATAATAATTCTCAGTTTTGATTGGAAGTAAATAAAAAGCATGGATTAAATAATACTTGTTATGCAGTACTGGAGAATATGTTGGAGTTTTGGAGATGCTTTGTCTTCTGAATCTCTGCTTTCCCCCTGTCTTCTTCTTCACGCGCGCAAGGTTCCTCTTATGGCAAGCTATGTGTTGGTGGATCACCGTTGTCAATGGCTACCATCGGTCCTCTCAATGAAAATGGTCCAAGTGCGCTGTCACCGCACGGCTAATCATCTGTCGATTCTCACTTATGCTGGAATAGGATCCATTGATCCTTTTGCGTCTATCACTACACCCAACCCTTGTGAGTTTGAAGCTCGTCACATTCATTCAATCCCTGAATCCTACTTGGAATACCACAGACAAGGTTTAGACTTTCCGGATTCTCAAGAATGCTACCAATGGATTCTAGCTTATACCACGAAGACTCTAATTAAGGAATCCAAGAGATACTCATTCAATCTAAGGTAAAACGGAGGTGGTTGTCAGGCATGCGTTCATAGATTGAGAATGGTGATGAGTGTCACGGATCATCACATTCATAATATTGAAGTGCAAATGAATATCTTAGATAGAAACAAGCGTGTTTGAATAGAAAACAGAAATAATTGCATTAATCCATGGAGACACAGCAGAGCTCCTCACCCCCAACAATGGAGTTTAGAGACTCATGCCATCAAAGAGTACAAAGTTCATATCTAAAATGTCAAGAGGTCCAAAATAAATCTCTAAAAGTTGTTTAAATACTAAACTAGTAACCTAGGTTTACAGAAAATGAGTAAACTGAGATAGATAGTGCAGAAATTCACTTCTGGGGCCCACTTGGTGTGTGCTGGGGCTGAGCTTTGAGCTTTACACGTGCATAGGCTGTTTCTGGAGTTAAACGCCAGGTTGTAACCTGTTTTGGGCGTTTAACTCCACTTGTAACTTGTTTCTGGCGTCTAACTCCATAGTGGAACATGGAACTGGCGTTAAATGCCAATTTACGTCGTTTATCTTCGAGAAAGGTATGAACTATTATATATTGCTGGAAAGCCCTAAATGTCTACTTTCCAACGCAATTGAGAGCGCGCCAATTGGACTCATGTAGCTCCAAAAAATCCATTCCGAGTGCAGGGAGGTCAGAATCCAACAACATCAGCAGTCCTTTTTCAACCTAAATAAGATTTTTGCTCAGATCCCTCAATTTCAGCCAAAAAATACCTGAAATCACAGAAAAATACACGAACTCATAGTAATGTCTAGAAGTATGAATTTTTCCTAAAAACTAATAAAAATATACTAAAAACTAACTAAAAATACTAAAAACTACATGAAATTACCCCCAAAAAGCATATAAAATATCCGCTCATCACACAGCACTGCATTCTTCAGTGAGCAATATAGTTTCCTTCTCATGCCAACCTCTCTTTTTGTTGATAAGCTCTTTCAAGAACTTTACATATAGAGGCATCTGCTCTAATGCCTCATCCAATGGAATATTAATCTCCAATTTCTTAAAGGCTTCAAAGAATTTGGGGAAGTCTTGATCCTTAGTCTCCTTGTTGAACCTTTGAGGGTATGGCAATGGAGGTGTGAAAGTCTTCTCCTCTTACTTCTGTCCTTGAGATGGTCCTTCTATTGCTTCCTTCCCTTTCCTTAAGTTTTGTGGCTGGTCATCCTTCTCTTTGAGCATTTCTGAAGTTTGCTTGCTTGCTGTCACTTCTTTGTTGCTGGCTTCCTGTTTCTCTATTGGTTTTTTGTTACTTTCCATAGGCTTCTTGGTTGCCTCCTTGTCATTCACCAAGGTTCTTCCACTCCTTAGTTGTATAGCTTTGCATTCTTCTTTAGGATTTGGAATGGTGTCACTTGGGAGTGAGCTTGATGGCCTTTCAATTACAGCTTGCTTGGAAAGTTGTCCAATCTACCTTTCTATGTTTCTTATGGAAGCTTCATTGTTCTTGTTTGTAAGTTCTTGCTGTTTCATCATTTTATCCATCAATATCTCCAAATTGGAGATTCTTTGAGAGTCTTGTGGGATTTGTGGTTGGTTGTGAACTGGTGAGGGTGGGTGATAGTTGTTTTGGTTGGTGGCTGGTTTAGTTATTGGATGGATAATGGTTGGAATTGGGGTAATTCTTTTGGGGTTTTCTATATGGATTTTGGTTATTGTTCTGTTGGTTGTTTCTTGAGTTGTTTTGGTTTAAATTTCTTTGCCATGGCTGCTGATTTTGATGGTTGTAATGTCCCCATCTAAGGTTGGGGTGGTTCTTCCATGATGGATTGTATGTGTCACCATAAACTTCACTTGATCCAGAACCTTGGTTGTGCATGATGAGCGGATAATTTATACGCTTTTTGGCATTGTTTTTAAATAGTTTTTAGTAGGATCTAGCTACTTTTTAGTATATTTTTATTAGTTTTTAAGAAAAATTCACATTTCTGGACTTTACTATGAGTTTGTGTATTTTTCTGTGATTTCAGGTATTTTCTGGCTGAAATTGAGGGACCTGAGCAAAAATCTGATTCAGAGGCTGACAAAGGACTGTAGATGCTGTTGGATTCTAACCTCCCTGCACTCAAAATGAAATTTTTGGAGCTACAAAAGTCCAATTGGCGTGCTGTCAATTCCGTTGGAAATTAGACATCTAGGGCTTTCCAGAAATATATAATAGTCCATACTTTGCTCGAGTTTAGATGATGCAAACTGGCATTCAACGCTAGCTTTCTGCTCTATTCTGGCGTTAAACGCCAGATACAAGTTACAAACTGGCGTTTAACACCAAGGAAGGCCTCTACACGTGGAAGCTTCAATGCTTAGTCCAAGCACATACCAAGTGCGCCCGGAAGTAGATTTCTGCATCATTTACTTGTTTCTGTAACCCTAGTAACTATTTTAGTATAAATAGAACTTTTTACAATTGTATTAGACATCTTTGGACAACCTTTTGGAATATCTTTGGATCATTTTTAGTCCTTAGACATTGGGGGCTGGCCTCACGGCCATTCCTGGACCATTATCACTTATGTATTTTCAATGGTGGAGTTTCTACACACCATAGATTAAGGTGTGGAGCTCTGCTGTTCCTCGAGTATTAATGCAAAGTATTATTGTTCTTTTATTCAATTCATGCTTATTTTTATTCTAAGATATTCATTCGCACATAAGAACATCATAAATGTGATGATTATGTGAAACTCATCACCATTCTCACTTATGAACGCGTGATTGACAACCACTTCTGTTCTACATGAAAACAAGCTTGAATGTATATCTCTTGGATTTTTAATCAACGATTCACATCGACTCCCCTCTGACAATGGGGCATCTGAATCCGAGATTAGAATCTTCGTGGTAAAGGCTAGAATCCATTGGCAGCATTCTTGAGATCCGCAAAGTCTAAACCTTTTTTGTGGTATTTTGAGTAGGATCTGGGAGGGGATGACTGTGACGAGCTTCAAACTTGCGACTGTAGGGCGTAGTGACAGACGCAAAAGGATAGTATATCCTATTCCTACACGATCGAGAACCAACAGCTGATTAACCATACGATATATGTGCATGGTATTTTTCATCCAAGACGAGAAATCCGATAGTTGATTAGCCGTACAGAAACCGTAGAGGACCATTGACGAATCAGATTTCCTATTGGTAAAGAAATACAAAAATATAATTGCGTTGTAAGTATAGCTTCTAAACCAACAGAAAATCCTTTCGTACGAATGTTTGGTTGTCACAAGTAACAAACCCAATAAAATTTATAAACCGAAGTATTCAAACCTCAGGTCGTCTTCTCAAGGAATTGTAGGGAAGTGTGTTTTGTTATTGGTTATCGAAAATAGTGTTTTTGGGTTTCGAAAAGGTTTTGAACAAGAGAAATGGATTACAGGAATTAATAAATTAATAACTAAGAAATCTCTTGGTAAGGTATGAAAACTGAAAGTCCTATCCTAGTTATCCTTATCAATGGTGATGAGAATTATACTTTTGCTGCCACTAAGTCAATCTCTAACTATGAAGGTAAGTTAAGTGGACAAATCAATTTAACACCTAAAGTCCTAGTCAAATCCTTAAGGAAAGACTAGAGTTATAGGAATCTAAATTAATCAGCAAAGGTAACAATTATCAATCACGATGAGTTTGACAACTCAAGAATCACCAATTAATCAACCAAAGGCAAAAGGGAAAAATCTAAATTATTTATATAATAAATAGAAGAAAGCAATCATGAGTCTGAAATACCTCAAATTATATTAATTAAGAAAATCCTAACATGAAAAGTTTATAAAAAAATAAAAGAGAAAATAAATAAAAAGAACATTGAACCTGTGATAAAGAAGATGAAAATATTCCTAAATCCTTTAAGAGGAATCCTAATCCTAATCCTAAGAGATAGGAGAGAGCCTCTCTCTCTAAAAGCTACATCTAAATCCTAAAACTATGTATGAATGTATGTTGTTTGATGTATCCAGTGTATGTCGTCTATCTTCCTAAATGGATGGATTCTTCCATTTATAACCCTTTAATCTGTGTTCTCTGGGCTTGGATCTGGACCAAAAAAGGGGCCCATAAGTCGCTGGGGCCGACTTCTGCAAATTCTGCAGATCGCGTACGTCACGCGTCCGCGGGGGCCACACAGCCGCGTCATCTAGAGTTTTGCTCTTCCACGCGGTCACGTTAGTCATTTGTCCGCGTTAGTTGTGTTTTGCGAGTCACGCATTCACGTCATCCATGCGCTCGTGACGATTCTCTTTGCGCTAAGCACGCGTCTGCGTGGGCCACGCGTTCGCGTTGCTTTCAGTTTCTTCAAAAACTCTAATTTGTGCTTTCCTTCCATTTTTGTATGTTTCTTTTCCATCCTTTAAGTCATTCCTGCCCTATAAAACCTGAAAGTACTCAACACACAAATCACAGCATCCAATAGTAATAAAGGATAATTAAATTTAATAATTTTAAAGAATAGAAAACATGTTTTCTCATATGTCATATCATAAGGAAGGAATTGTAAAACCATACAAATTCATATGAATAAGTAGGTGAAGAGTTGATAAAATCATTCAATTTAAGCACAAGATTTATCATAAAATAGTGGTTTATCAACCTCCCCACACTTAAATAATAGCATGTCCTCATGCTAAATCCAAGAGAAAAGAGTAAAGGTAAAATGGTGGAATCATATGCAATGCAATCTATTCTAAATGCAACTACCTAAATGAGTCATGCAATTTTAGTTATTATTCACCTATATATAAAGCATACATGTAGTTAATTTAATTCGTATCTTCAAGGAATCATGTATGTACAACTAGGGCCAAATCATATTAAAGCACAATTACAATTGAGTTGAGTTAAGATAGTTCACAACTTGCAAGACAATTAATAATTAAACATGGACATATGAGAATGAGCTATTGAACCCTCACTGCATTGTGTGTTTATTCTCTAGTAACTCAGTGTTTGGGGTTAATCGCTCTCTTTTTTTCTAGTCATGCTTTCTAAAACTTTGTTTTTCCTCTAATCAATCAACAATTATTGAATATAGACATACAAAAATCATGTGGTCTTTTCCTAGGTTGTGATGGGGCTGAGGTAAGGGTAAGGATGTATAGGAGGAGCTGTCTGCTGAAGCGGAGGCTCTGTCTGTAGAGGAATCTCAGGATCAGCGGCCTATAGCTGGTGGTGCTCCTCATGATGTGGTGCAGTGTGCTCGGGTCCTCCCTGCTCAGCCTGAGTAGGTGCCTCTTCCTTATGATCGCTTACCTCCTCCTCAGATGTGTTGGCCACCAGATCGGATCATCAGCTTGAGGTGCTCATAGCGCTGCTTGTGGCGACGTTCAGACCTCTCATAACGTCGCCTGTTGCGATGTTCAAACCTCTCAAAGTGCTGTTAGTGGCGGTGCTCCATCTAATCTAAGCGGTCAAAGAGTCAGTGCACCAGAAGATAGACAGGCTCAGGAGCAGATGGGGGTGCAGAGGATGGAGCTGGGGCAGTGGATGCTAAAGTGGCAGCTGAAGACATAGCTGCCTTAGCAGAATCAGTCAGAAAAGGAGGTCGGTAGCCGAAAGCCTGAAACTTTCTACTGTGAGGGATGATCTTCCTATAGTCTGCGGCAGATGGCTTTTCATCTGTAATTTCCCAAGGTACCTCAGCTCGGCGACCCAACTGAGTAATCAGGAATGGAAAAGGGAGGGTGCCTCGGACATGGACTCTTGTCATGTAATGCCGGATAAAGCGGGGTAGATATAAGTCCTTACCCATCATCACACACCAGATAAGGGTAATCATAGCAGCTGGCACCTCCGTCTCATGAGTGCTCGGCATCACGTAGTTACTCAGAATCTGTTGCCATAGCCGAGCCTCATCATTCAGATATATGAGCTTGATTTCCTTTGGTACCACCGTGCTCTTTCCCATGACCCAAGGAACAGAAGGATCAAGAGTTATAGCCCGTTTCACTGCATCCCAGTCAAGTCTCATGAATCTCATATCCTCCTCAACTTTCTGGTAACCGTCTGGCTGATCAGATTTAGGTGGGAGCTGGAGGATGTCTTCAATTGCCTCCTCAGTAACCAAAATTTGCTTGCCTCTGAGCTGTACTACATCCAGGGATGTATTAAAGTAGTTACAGTAGAATTCTCTGACCCAGGATGAGTTGATCTCAGTCAAGTTTCTCTCCAGGAAGAACCAGTCTCTCTGTTTTATTTGATCTGAAGTGTACTGCCTGAGTTCCTCTGGAATTTTGAGTGTCCTTTCCAGGTACAGGTTCCTGGATATGGCAAAAACTGGGTACTTCAGCTCACAGTATTTATTTGCAAATTTCACTGGGTTAGCCGCAGGTACCAACTAATCAGCTTTTTCCTACGGGGTAAAGTTCTTCTCCCGCCAGGAATCATCATGTAAGATGCCAAGGATGGACATAGAAGATTCGCTTCTTTTCCTTTTGCCAGTGGTTGCTTTGCCTTTTCCTTTGCCTTGAGGGTTAGACATCTCGAAAAGCAGAAATTTCAGGGTATAATTAAAGAATAAAAGCAAGAAAAATAAGTAGGCAAATAGCAAAAGAAGCATAGAGTGGCAAAAGAGCAATAGAAGCATGAATTGAGTCAAATATATGTGTATTTTGGATTGTGTTCAAGTGGAAAAGTCAAAAAATAGAAAACACAATCCAAAATATATGAGAAGTGGAAGTTAAGTTAATTTGGAAAAACAGTGATCATGCCCTGAGTTAAGAGTTAAAGTAGTTAGGTAAAAAGAGAAGTCAGAAGTTAAGATAGTTAAAAGGTTAAAAAAAAGGAAGTTAGAAAGTGAAAATAATAAGTTAGTAAAAAGACAGTTGAAGTAAGTGGCATGATGATGTGTTTCTTGGTTAACAAGAAATCCACAAATTGAAAGAATAATCAACTCATATTTAAGCAAGGCTTGCAGTTAAATGATGATAATTCATATAGGTAAGGGAAGGGGAAAAAGGGAATGGAATCATCAATAAAGCAAAGTATTAACCAGGGAATCACATGGAATAAGAACGCTAGCCCGTGCATTCATGAATTGGTTTGGTTGTAGCTAAGTAGCGGAAAATTCAAAATTGCCAAAACCAATACATGAATGGGAAAAGATGAAATAATTTGCAGAAAATTGGGCAGCATTCCGGCTAAAATTGAATGTTCCCGGAAAATACATAACAGGATAAATCAGTTCATATAAAATTGAAAATGCTACAAAGAGATACAGCTAACATGAACATAAAATAACAGTGTAACAGCAGCATGCAATATGAAGAACAGCATATGAACAGAATTAATATCACAGCCAGATCAAAATTGTGGAACAGATAAAACAGGTAATCAAGAACGGCGCAATCATCAGGCCTAAATTTACTAACCACATCCTAGCTACCTAACCACCTAGAATCCACTACAATCATGCATCTTTAACTATCCTAATTTGAACATAATCTGAAAAAAATATGCGACTAACTATTAATGAAAGAGAAATTGGTGCTCGGCAGAACTTGGTGTGTAGATGAACAAGGAGAAGGGAATAGAGAGATGGTGGTAGTGACGCGGCGGCGTTTGGAGGGGGCACAGTGGCGCGGTAGAGGAGTA
>NC_029772.3:75262574-75268825 GCF_000817695.3 Arachis duranensis | reverse complement strand
GAGGGGGGTGGGTGATGCGAAGGGGTATGGTTTCGCATAGGTGGGTTAAGTGATTTCAAATCCACGCGAACGCGTGGAGCAGGCGATCGCGTGGGTAGGGCAAGAAGGGGTATGATGCGGTCGCGTAATTGACGCGATCGCGTAAGTTGGGAAAAGATGAGTGACGCGGACGCGTGAGGCACGCGAACGCATCACGGTGAATTGTGCTAGACGCACGGTTTCAGCATCGTTTTCGCGCAACTCTCTCTTTCTATTTACGGGGCTATAATATCCATGCGACGCGAACGCGTCGCTCATGCTTTCGCGTGGGATGGGTGTTGTGTAAGTGACATATTCGCGTCAGGGATTTGAACGCGTGGGCCGTTTTGTGCCAAACACACAGTAGCCGCACGATTCCAGCCCAACTTTCTGGGCGTTGGATCTTTACGCCGATGTCCATTCCACGCCCACGCGTGGCCTGCGCACTCGTGTGGGGTGAATTTGATTTTTTTTTTAATATGCAGAATGCAAAATGCAATGAATGTCATGCAAAAATTCCAGGTTCAATCAAAATTCAAAAACAGAGTAAAATGGAGAGGGAACGATCATACCATGGTGGGTTGTCTCCCACCTAGCACTTTTAGTTAAAGTCCTTAAGTTGGACGTTTGATGAGCTTTCTGTCCTGGTGGCTTGTGCTTGAATTCATCAAGAAATCTCCACCAGTGTTTGGAATGCCAGCATCCTCCGGGGTCCCAAACAAGGCACGTAAAGCCTTTGAGTAGTTTCAAATAGGTTTCCAGGCTCTCGGGGTGTTAAATGTCAGAATAGATTCCAGGATCCCAAACTTTGCTTTTACACCCATCTTTGTCTTGATCTACATTTTTCCAGCTGGGTGGTGAGTAATCTGAATTCTCACTGTAGTGACCAAACAGCTTCCGAGATCCAGACAATTGAGCTTGACACCAATCCTTGCACCTCAAATTGAAGTGTGAAACCTCATTGAGTCTTGCATACCAGCTCTGAGTGTGAGTCAATCCCCTTTTTCTCTTAAAGCCGCAGAGAGCTCTAAGCTTTCCATCTGCTTCAAGTAAACCATATTCAAGTGGAAAAGTAAAGATAAAGGTCAAGGACTTTACCCACTTGAAGTTGGAGTTGGGTGGTAGTGGCCTTGGGATAAGTGTTTCCAGTGGTTCTGCAAGCTCTACTCCCTTGTGGTCTTCAGTGAATTCCTCCACTTCTTTGCAAATTTCTTCAATTTCAACCATGTCTTGATCAAAGTCTTCGATATCTTCCTCATCACTTGAGTCATAATTGAGAGGTTGAGAAAAGTCTACCTCTGCATCATCTTCGTATTCACTTGGGGAAGATTCTTCTATCTCACAGAATTCACTTGCGGATGCAAGTTCATTACTAGGAGAGCTTGAATTGTGATTTTCATTCTCAAGGAAACTTGCATCTTGGGTTATTCCGTCCAGTTCTTCATAAGATACCTGCTTTGGAGGTTGTGCAATATCCTCCTTAGCGTCAATTGTAACATCCTTGACGGGGTATTCCACAACTCTGGGTTCCCGTAGAGGTTTAGCATCTCCTAAATCTTTAACCAACTCTTCTTCTTCTTTAAGGACAGTGTCCTCTACTTGTTCCAGTACAAAGTTATGCTCTACGATGTCCACTGGAGTTTCTAGTGTCTCCTTCATGCTGCGTTCTTCATTAGATTCCCCACATGAAGCTTTGGGAGTTCCTTGAGTGTCCGAACATCTGGAAGATAATTGATTTATTGCTTGCTCCAGTTCATGAAGGGTTGCATGAAATTGATCTACTGATTCTTCGAAGCGAACCTGTGATTCCTCGCTTGATGGATATGGACATGGTGCACAAGGAGGTGGTGGTTCTTGGGTGTGATTGGATTGGAATTGGGGTGGATAAGGATCGTATGGTGGTGAATGGTGAAAAGGAGCTTGTGAGTGTGGTGGTTCGAAGCTATGCTGAGAGGATGGTCTATAAGCACAGGGTGGGGCTTGTTGGTAACTACAAGGGGGTCCACCATATCAATCATCTTGGTATGCATTATAGAATGGTCCTTGTCCATGATATCTAAGAGGGTGTTGTTGCCTAAAGGGTTGATCAGATCCTCCTGGCTCCATCCATCTCTGATTGCTTTGATCGTGATGCATAATCCTGTTATAGCTTCCATTCCTTTCAATAAAATTAGAACCAAACTCAAAGCAAGAGGGGTGAGAATTCATAGTAGCTATCAGAAACACGAAGGGAAAACAAAAACAAATAAACAAGTAAAAGAAAAATATTTACAATAACCAATAATAAGGCACACGTTTGCAATTCCTCGGCAACGGCGCCATTTTGACGAATCGAATTTCCTATCGGTAAAGAAATACAAAAATATAATTAGGTTGTAAGTATAGCTTCTAAACCAATAGAAAATCCTTTCGTACAAACGTTTGGTTGTCACAAGTAACAAACCCAATAAAATTTATAAACCAAAGTATTCAAACCTCAGGTCGTCTTCTCAAGGAATTGCAGGGAAGTGTGTTTTATTATTGGTTATGGAAAACAGTGTTTTTGGGTTTCGAAAAGGTTTTGAACTAGAGAAATAGATTGTAGGAATTAATAAATTAATAACTAAGAAATCTCTTGGTAAGGTATGAAAACTGGAAGTCCTATCCTATTTATCCTTATCAATAGTGATGAGAATTATACTTTTGCTCCCACTAAGTCAACATCTAACTATGAAGGTAAGTTAAGTGGACAAATCAATTTAACACCTAAAGTCCTAGTCAACTCCTTAAGGAAAGACTAGAGTTATAGGAATCTAAATTAATCAGCAAAGGTAACAATTATCAATCACGATGAGTTTGACAACTCAAGAGTCGCCAATTAATCAACCAAAGCCAAAAAGGGAAAATCTAAATTATTTATATAATAAATAGAAGAAAGCAATCATGAGTCTGAAATACCTTAAATTATATTAATTAAGAAAATCCTAACATGAAAAGTTTATAAAAAAATAAAAGACAAAATAAATAAAAAGAACATTGAACCTGTGATAAAGAAGATGAAAATATTCCTAAATCCTTTAAGAGGAATCATAATCCTAATCCTAAGAGAGAGGAGAGAGCCTCTCTCTCTAAAAGCTACATCTAAATCCTAAAACTATGTATGAATGTATGTTGTATGATGTATCCAGTTTATGTCGTCTATCTTCCTGAATGGATGGATTCCTCCATTTATAACCCTTTAATCTGTGTTCTCTGGGCTTGGATCTGGACCAAAAAAAAGGGCCCAGAAGTTGCTGGGGCCGACATCTGCAAATTCTGCAGATCGCGCACGCCACGCGTCCGCGTGGGCCACGCGGTCGTGTCATCTGAAGTTTTTCTCTTCCACGTGGTCGCGTCAGTCATGCGTCTGCGTTAGTTGTGTTTCGCGAGTCACGCGTTCACGTCATCCATGTGCTCGCGTCGATTCTCTTTGCACTAATTACGCGTCTGCGTGGGCCACGCATTCGCGTCGCTTTCAGTTTCTTCAAAAACTCCAATTTGTGCTTTCCTTCCATTTTTGTATGTTTCCTTTCCATCCTTTAAGTCATTCCTGCCCTATAAAACCTGAAAGTACTCAACACACAAATCACGGCATCGAATGGTAATAAAGGATAATTAAATTTAATAATTTTAAAGCATAGGAAACATGTTTTCTCATATGTCATATCATAAGGAAGGAATTGTAAAACCATGCAAATTCATATGAATAAGTGGGTGAAGAGTTGATAAAATCATTCAATTTAAGCACAAGATTTATCATAAAATATTGGTTTATCAACCATTTTCACTGAGAGGACGGAAAGTAGCCATTGACAACGGTTACACCCAACATACAGCTTGCCATAGAAAGAATATGAAGGATTGGATGAAGGCAGTAGGAAAGCAAAAATTCAAAAGCAACAACGCATCTCCATACGCTTGTCTGAAATTCCCACCAATGAATTGCATAAGTATCTCTATCTTTATTTTATGTTTTATTTATCTTTTAATTATCAAAACTCTATAACCATTTGAATCCGCCTGACTGAGATTTACAAGATGACCATAGCTTGCTTCAAGCCGACAATCTCCGTGGGATCGACCCTTACTCACGTAAGGTTTATTACTTGGACGACCCAGTGCACTTGCTGGTTAGTTGTGCGAAGTTGTGAAAAACAGTTGAGATTACAATTGTGCGTACTAAGTTGTTGGCACCATTGAGATCACAATTTCGTGCACCAAGTTTTTGGCACCGTTGCTGGGAATTGTTCTAGTTTGGACAACTGACGGTTCATCTTGTTGCTCAGATTAGGTAATTTTTTTCTTGTTTCAACTTCTATTTTATTTTCAAAAAGTTTTCAAGAATCTTTCAAAATTTTTCTTCTTTTTTCGTTCATTTTCAAAAAAAATAATTTTCAAAAAATCCAAAATAATTTTATAAAATCATAAAAACCAAAATTTGTGTGTTTCTTGTTTGAGTCTAGTGTCAAATTGTAAGTTTGGTGTCAATTGCATGCTTTTATTTTCCTAAAATTTTCAAAAAATTCATGCATGGTGTTCTTCATGATCTTCAAGTTGTTCTTGATAAGTCTCCTTGTTTGATCTTTAAATTTTCTTGTTTTGTGTCTTTTCTTGTTTTTCATATGCATTCTTGTTTTGTTAGTGTCTAACAATTAAAAATTTTTAAGTTTGGTGTCTTGCATGTTTTTCTTTTCTTAAAGATTTTTCAAAAATAAGTTCTTGATGTTCATCATGATCTTTAAAGTGTTCTTGGTGTTCATCTTGACATTCAAAGTGTTCTTGCATGCATCATTGGTTTTGATCCAAAATTTTCATGTTTTGAGTCATTTTTGTGTTTTTCTCTTTCCTCATAAAATTCAAAAATCAAAAAACTATCTTTTCCTTATTTTACTCATAATTTTTGAAATCTTTGAGTTGACTTTGTCAAAATCTTTTTCAAAAATTTATCTTTTCAAAATCTTTTTCAAAAATCAAATCTTTTTCATTTTTATTTCATGTTTTTCGAAATATTTTTAAAAATTGATTTTCAAAATCTTTTTCTTATCTTTATTTCATAATTTTTGAAATTATTACTAACAATTAATGTTTTGATTCAAAAATTTCAAGTTTGTTACTTTCTTGTTAAGAAAGATTCAAACTTTAAAGTTTAGAATCATATCTTTTAGTTTCTTGTTAGTCAAATTATTAACTTTAATTTTCAAAATCAAATCTTTCTAAATTTCTTTATCAAATCGTTTTCAAAATAATTTTCAATCATATCTTTTTAATCATATCTTTTCAAACATATCTTTTTTAGATCATATCATTTTTAAACTTTAATTTCAAAATAACTTTTTCTAATTTCTTATCTTTTCAAAATTGATTTTCAAATCTTTTTCAATTAACTACTTGACTTTTTGTTTGTTTTACTATTTCTTATCTTTTTCAAAACCACCTAACTACTTTTCTCTCTCTAATTTTCGAAAATCACCTTCCTCTTTTTCAAAATTCTTTTAATTAACTAATTATTTCAAATTTTAATTTTAATTTTATTTCCTCTCTTAATTTTCGAATGCTAAATAAATTTTAAAATAAAAACAAAAATATTTTTCTTTTCATTTTAATTATTTTCGAAAACCCTCTCTCTCATCTTCTTCTATTTATTTATTTAATTACGAACACTCTTCTCTTCTTCTTATAATTCGAACCTTCTCTTCCTCTCTGTGTTCGAATTCTTCTCTTCTCCTTCTCCTATTCTTATCTTCTTCTACTCACATAAAGGAATCTCTATACTATGACATAGAGGATTCCTCTTCTTTTCTGTTCTCTTCTTTTTCACATGAGCAAGAGCAAGGATAAGAACATTCTTGTTGAAGCTGATCCAGAACCTAAAAGGACTCTGAAGAGGAAGCTAAGAGAAGCTAAAACACAACACTCTGAAGAGAACTTTACCGAAATTTTTGAAAAAAAGTAGAGATGGCCGAACCCAATAACAATGGTGGAGGTCCACGGAAGATGCTTGGTGACTTTACTACACCAAATTCCAACTTCCATGGAAGAAGCATCTCAATCCCTACTATTGGAGTAAACAATTTTGAGCTTAAGCATTGATGAGCGGATAATTTATACGCTTTTTGGCATTGTTTTTAGATAGCTTTTAGTGTAATCTAGCTACTTTTAGGGATGTTTTCATTAGTTTTTATGCTAAATTCACATTTTTGGACTTTACTATGAGT
>NC_029772.3:75261711-75262390 GCF_000817695.3 Arachis duranensis | reverse complement strand
CGAGCTATAGAACTCCAAATTGCGCGCTCTTAACGGCGTTGGAAAGTAGACATCCAGAGCTTTTCAGCAATATATAATAATCTATAATCTATTCGTGATTAGACATCGTAAACTGGAGCTCAACGCCAGTTCTATGCTGCATTCTGGAGTCAAACGCTAGAAACACGTCACGAACCAGAGTTGAACGCCAAAAACACGTTACAACATGGTGTTCAACTCCAAAAGAAGCCTCAGCTCGTGTAAAGTTCAAGCTCAGCCCAAGCACACACCAAGTGGGCCCCGGAAGTGGATTTCTGCATCAATTACTTACTTCTGTAAACCTTAGTAGCTAGTCTAGTATAAATAGAACTTTTAACTATTATACTAGGGGTTTAGTCTTTTGATCATTCGGTCTGTTGATTACGTTTGGGGGACTGGCCATTTGGCCATGCCTGAACTTTCATCACTTATGTATTTTCAACGGTGGAGTTTCTACACACCATAGATTAAGGGTGTGGAGCTCTGCTGTACCTCAAGTTTTAATGCAATTACTACTATTTTCTATTCAATTTAGCTATTCCTGTTCTAAGATATTTGTTGCACTTCAACATGATGAATGTGATGATCCGTGACACTCATTGTCATTCTCACCTATGAACGCGTGACTGACAACCACTTCTGTTCTACCTTAGACCGGGTG
>NC_029772.3:75261514-75261616 GCF_000817695.3 Arachis duranensis | reverse complement strand
AGGCGGCATTCATGAGAATCTGGAAAGTCTAAACCTTGTCTGTGGTATTCCGAGTAGGATTTAGGGATTGAATGACTGTGACGAGCTTCAAACTCGCGATTG
>NC_029772.3:75254596-75261452 GCF_000817695.3 Arachis duranensis | reverse complement strand
CAAGGGATTCTATTCCAACATGATCGAGAACCGACAGATGATTAGCCGTGCCGTGACAGAGCATTTGGACCTTTTTCACTGAGAGGATGGGATGTAGCCATTGACAACGGTGATGCCCTACACACAGCTTGCCATGGAAAGGAATAAGAAGGATTGAAGGAAGACAGTAGGAAAGCAGAGATCCAACAGGGACAAGCATCTCCACACACTTATCTGAAATTCCCACCATTGAATTACATGAGTAACTCTATCTTTATTTTATGCTTTATTTATTATTCGAAAACTCCATAACATTTACTATCCGCCTAACTAAGATTTACAAGATGACCATAGCTTGCTTCATACCAACAATCTCCGTGGGATCGGCCCTTACTCACGTAAGGTATTACTTGGATGACCTAGTGCACTTGCTGGTTAGTTGTGCGGAGTTGTGACTAAGTGTGATTCATGTTTAAGAGCGCTACCAAGTTTTTGGCGCCATTGTTGATGATCACAATTTCGTGCACCAAGTTTTTGGCGCCGTTGCCGGGGATTGTTCGAGTTTGGACAACTGACGGTTCATCTTGTTGCTCAGATTAGGTAATTTTCTTTTTTTATTTTCTTTTCAAAAAGTTTTCAAAAATATTTTTCAAACTTTTTCCCTTTGTTTTCGAAAATTATTCCAAAATTTTTAAAAATGAATTCTAGAGTTTCCTAGTAACATGTTGAAGCCTGACTGGCTGTAAAGCCATATCCAAATCCTTTTGGATTGAGGCTTCCACTTGTCAACATAACGGGTATGTATATGGAGTTGGATGAAATATCAGCTGTTGCATGCCTAATTTATATCTTCTAAAGCTGGCTGGCTATTAAGCCATGCCCAACCCTTGGATTGGAGCTTTAGGCTAACATTGAAATATTCCTGGAATTCTTCTTAAAAATTTTGAATTTCTTATTTTCCTTTTTCTATATGTTTTTTTCGAAAAATATAAAATAAAATCCAAAAAAAATAATAAAATTATAAAAATCAAAAATATTTTTATGTTTCTTGTTTAAGTCCTAAGTCAACTTTTAAGTTTGGTGTCAATTGCATATTCATATTGTTCTTGCATTTTTCAAAAATTCATGCATTCATAGTGTTCTTCATGATCTTCAAGTTGTTCTTGGTAAGTCTTCTTGTTTGATCTTGATGTTTTCTTGTTTTGTGTTGTATGATGTTTTTCATGTGCATTTTTGCATTCATAGTGTCTAAACATGAAAGATTTCTAAGTTTAGTGTCTTGCATGTTTTCTTTGCTTCAAAAATTTTTCAAAAATATGTTCTTGATGTTCATCATGATCTTCAAGGTGTTCTTGGTGTTCATCTTGACATTCATAGTGTTCTTGCATGCATCATGTGTTTTGATTCATAATTTTCATGTTGTGAGTCATTTTTGTTGTTTTTCTCTCTCATCATTAAAAATTCAAAAATCAAAAAAATATCTTTTCCTTTTTTTTCTCATAATTTCGAAAATTTGAGTTGACTTAGTCAAAAATTTTTAAAATTAGTTAGTTCTTATAAGTCAAGTCAAATTTTCAAATTTTAAATCTTATCTTTTAAAACTTTTTCAAAATTCAAATCTCTTTCATTTTTCTTTCATGATTTTCGAAAATTTCAAAAATTATTTTTCAAAATCTTTTTCTTAATTTTATTTCAAAATTTTCAAAACTTAACTAACAAATAATGTGATTGGTTCAAAAATTTGAAGTTTGTTACTTTCTTGTTAAGAAAGGTTCAATCTTTAAATTCTAGAATCTTATCTTTTAGTTTCTTGTTAGTTAAGTAATTAATTTTAATTTTTAAAAAAAATTAAATCGTTTTTAACCATATCTTTTTAATCATATCTTTTTATTTTATCTTTTATATTATATCTTTTTCAAAATTTTACCTTTTTTTCAAAAAATTGATTTTAAAATATCTTTTCTAACTTCTTATCTTCTTATCTTCTTATCTTTTCAAATTTGATTTTCAAATCTTTTTCAACTAACTATTTGACTTTTTGTTTGTTTCTTATCTTTTTCAAAACCACCTAACAACTTTTCTCTCTCTAATTTTCGAAAATACCTCCCTCTTTTTCAAAAATTATTTTTAATTAATTAATTGTTTTAAATTTTAATTTTAATTTTATTTCTTATCTTAATTTTCAAAAATCATTAACTCCTTTTCAAAATTGTTTTCGAAAACTTCTCTCTCATCTTACTCTATTTATTCATTCATTTACTAACACTTCTCTTCATCTCAAATCACTGCCCCTATCCTCACCCTTGTGTTTGGATTATTCATTCTTCTTTACTTTTATTCCATTTCTTCTACTACTAACAATACAAAACCTCTTTACTGTGACATAGAGGATTCCTCTTCTTTTTCTGCTCTCTTCTCTTTCATATGAGCAGGAACAAGGAAAAAGACATTCTTGTTGAAGTTGATCCAGAACCTGAAGGACTCTGAAGAGGAAACTAAGAGAAGCTAAATTACAACAATGCAGAGATAACCTTGCTGAAATTTTCGAACAAGAAAAGGAGATGGCAGCCGAACCCAACAACAATAATGCAAGGAGGATGCTTGGTGATTATACTACACCTACTTCCAAGTTTGATGGAAGAATCATCTCAATTCCTGCCATTGGAGCAAACAATTTTGAGCTGAAACCACAATTAGTTGCTCTAATGCAACAGAACTGCAAGTTTCATGGACTTCCATCAGAAGATCCCTACCAGTTCTTAACTGAGTTCTTGCAGATCTGTGAGACTGTTAAGACTAATGGAGTAGATCCTGAAGTCTACAGGCTCATGCTTTTCCCTTTTGTTGTAAGAGACAGAGCTAGAGCATGGTTGGACTTTCAACCTAAAGATAGCCTGGACTCCTGGGATAAGCTGGTCACGGCCTTCTTGGCTAAGTTCTTTCCTCCTCAAAAGCTGAGCAAGCTTAGAGTGGATGTTCAGACCTTCAAACAAAAAGAGGGTGAATCCCTCTATGAAGCTTGGGACAGATACAAGTAGATAACCAAAAGATGTCCTTCTGACATGTTTTCAGAATGGACCATGATAGATATATTCTATTATGGTCTATCTGAGTTCTCTAAGATGTCATTGGACCATTCTGCAGGTGGATCCATTCACCTAAAGAAAACGCCTGCAGAGGCTCAAGAACTTATTGATATGGTTGCAAATAACCAGTTCATGTACACTTCTGAGAGGAATTCCGTGAATAATGGGACGCCTCAAAGGAAGGGAGTTCTTGAAATTGATGCTCTGAATGTCATATTGGCTCAGAACAAAATATTGACTCAGCAAGTCAACATGATTTCTCAAAGTCTGAATGGATGGCAAAATGCATCCAACAGTACTAAAGAGGCATCTTCTGAAGAAGAAGCTTATGATCCTGAAAACCCTGCAATGGCAAAGGTAAATTACATGGGTGAACCTTATGGAAACACCTATAATTCATCATGGAGAAATCATCCAAATTTCTCATGGAAGGATCAACAAAAGCCTCAACGAGGCATTAATAATGGTGGAAGAAATAGGATCAGCAATATCAATCCTTATCCATCATCTTCTCAGCAACAGACAGAGAATTATGAACAGAGTACCTCTAACTTAGCAAATTTAGTCTCTGATCTGTCTAAGGCCACTTTAAGTTTCATGAGTGAAACAAGGTCCTCTATTAGAAATCTGGAGGCACAAGTGGGCCAGCTGAGTAAAAAAATCACTGAAACTCCTCCTAGTACTCCCCCAAGCAATACTGAAGAGAATCCAAAAAGAGAGTGCAAGGCCATTGATATAATCAATATGGCCGAACCTAGAGAGGAAGGAGAGGACGCAAATCCCAATGAGGAATACCTCATGGGACTCTCTCAAGCAAGAAGGAGTTCCCTATTGAGGACCCAAGGGAATCTGAGGCTCATATAGAGACCATAGAGATCCCATTATACTTCCTTCTTCCATTCATGAGCTCTGAAGACTGTTCTTCCTCTGAAGAGGATGAAGATGTAACTGGAGAGTAAGTTGCTCAATATTTAGGAGCTATCATGAAGCTGAATGCCAAGTTATTTGGCAATGAGACTTGGGAAGGTGAACCTCCCTTGCTCATTAGTGAATTAGATACATGAGTTCAGCAAACTTTACCTCAAAAGAGACAAGATCCTGGCAAATTCGTAATACCCTGCACCATAGGCACCATGATCTTTGAAAAAGCTCTGTGTGACCTGGGGTTAGGTATAAATCTTATGCCACTCTCTGTAATGGAGAAGCTGGGAATCATTGAGGTACAACCTGCCATGTTCTCATTACAAATGGCAGACAAGTCAGTAAGACATGCTTATGGATTAGTAGAGGACGTATTAGTAAAGGTTAAAGGTCTTTACATCCCTGCTGATTTCATAATCTTAGACACTAGGAAGGAGGAGGATGAATGCATCATCCTTGGAAGACCTTTCCTAGCCACAGCATGAGCTGTAATAGATGTTAACAGAGGAGAATTAGTCCTTCAATTGAATGGGGACTACCTTGTGTTTAAGGCTCAAGGATCTTCTTCTTTAACAATGGAGAGGAAGCATGAAAAGCTTCTCTCAGTACAAAGTCAAACAAAGCCCCCACAATCAAACTCTATGTTTGGTGTTGGGAGGCCACAGCCAAACTCTAAGTTTGGTGTTGGGAGTCTACAACATTGACCTGATCACCTATGAGGCTCCATGAGAGCCCACTGTCAAGCTATTGACATTAAAGAAGCGCTTATAGGGAGGCAACCCAATTTTTTATTTATCTATATTTATTTTTTTCATTGTTCTTTTATGTTTTATTAGGTTCATGATCACGTGAAGTCACGAAAAAAATACTAAAATTAAAAACAGAATCAAAAACAGCAGAAGAAAAATCACACCTTGGAGGAAGGACTTACTGGCGTTCAAACGCCAGTAAGGAACATCTGGCTGGCGTTCAACGCCAGAACAGAGCATGGATCTGGCGTTGAACACCAGAAACAAGCAACATCCTGGCATTCAGATGCTAGGAATGCACACTGAGGAGAACTGGTGTTGAACGCCAGAAACAAACATGGAACTGGCGTTCAACGCCAGAAACATGCTGCAATTGGGCGTTGAACGCCCAAAATGAGCATTACTTCGGCGTTTAAACGCCAGAATTGCATGTATAGGCATTTTACACGCCTAATTGGTGCAGGGATGTAAATCCTTGATACCTCAGGATCTGTGGACCCCACAGGATCCCCACCAACCTCCACTCATATTCTTCCCAATGTACCCCCTTCACCACTCACATCCATCCACTCTTTCCCATAAACCCCACCTACCTTCAAAATTCAAAAATCTTTCCCACGCAAACCCACCCTAAATGGTTGAACCTACCCTCTCCCCCTCCCTATGTATACCCCTCCATTCTCCTTCATTTTCACACAATATAACCCCCTCTTTTATACCTTGGCCGAATCTACCTCCCCCTCACTCTCCTCCATATTTTCTCTTCTTCTTCTTCTTTTCTTTCTTCTCTTGCTCGAGGGCGAGCAATATTTTAAGTTTGGTGTGGTAAAATCATAGCTTTTTGTTTTTCCATAACCATTAATGGCACCTAAGACCGGAGAAACCTCTAAAAAAGGAAAAGGAAAGATAAAAGCTTCCACCTCCGAGTCATGGGAGATGGAGAGATTCATCTCCAAAGCCCATCAAGACCACTTCTATGATGTTGTGGCCAAGAAGAAGGTGATCCCTGAGGTCCCTTTCAAGCTCAAGAAAAATGAGTATCCGGAGATCCGACATGAGATTCAAAGAAGAGGTTGGGAAGTTCTGACCAACCCCATTCAATAAGTCAAAATCTTGATGGTTCAAGAGTTCTATGCCAATACATGGATCACTAGGAACCATGATCAAAGTATGAACCCGAATCCAAAGAACTATCTTACAATGGTTTGGGGGAAATACTAAGATTTTAGTCTGGAAAATGTGAGGTTGGCATTCAACTTGCCCATGATGCAAGGAGATGCACACCCCGACACAAGAAGGGTCAACTTTGATCAAAGGTTGGACCAAGTCCTTATGGACATATGTGTTGAAGGAGCTCAATGGAAAAGAGACTCCAAAGGCAAGCCGGTTCAATTAAGAAAAATGGACCTCAAGCCTGTGGCTAGAGGATGGTTGGAGTTCATCCAACGCTCCATCATCCCCACTAGTAACTAATCTGAAGTTACTGTGGATCGGGCCATCATGATTCATAGAATCATGAATGGAGAGGAAGTAGAAGTTCATGAAGTCATCTCACTTGAATTCTACAAAATAGCCGAAAAGCCCTCTACCTTGGCAAGGCTAGCTTTTCCTCATCTTATTTTCCATCTATATTACTCAGCTGGAGTCATCATAGAAGGAGACATCCCCATTGAGGAGGGCAAGCCCATCACTAAGAAAAGGATGGAGCAAACAAGGGAGCCCACTCATGGAACCCAAGAGACGCACGAGGAAGCTCATCACCAAGAAATCCTGGAGATGCCTCAAGGGATGCACTTTCCTCCCAACAACTATTGAGAACAACTCAACACTTCTCTAGAAGATTTGAGTTACAATATGGATCAATTAAGGGTGGAATTAGAGAAGATCAAAGAGCAATGAGGGAGGAGCAACAAAGGCAAGGAAGAGACATAGAAGAACTCAAGGACATCATTGGTTCTTCAAGAAGAAAGCGCCACCATCACTAAGGTGGATTCATTCCTTGTTCTTATTTTTCTGTTTTTTTTTTCGGTTTTTATGCTTATTATGTCATCTATATTTGTGTCTCTGTTACATGATCATTAGTATTTAGTAACTATGTCTTAAGGCTATAAATAATTCCAT
>NC_029772.3:75244091-75253920 GCF_000817695.3 Arachis duranensis | reverse complement strand
AAATTGAGGGACCTGAGCAAAAATCTGATTCAGAGGCTGAAGAAGAACTGCTGATGCCGTTGGATTCTGACCTCCCTGCACTCAAAATAGATTTTTTGGAGCTACAGAAGTCCAAATGGAGCGCTCTTAATTGCGTTGAAAAGTAGACATCCAGGGCTTTCTAGCAATATATAGTAGTTTATACTTTGTCTGAGTTTAGATGACGCACTCTAGCATTTAACACCAGCTTTCTGCCATATTCTGGCGTTAAACGCCAGAAACAAGTTGCAAGATATAGTCAAATGCCAGAAATAAGTTACAAACTGGCACTTAACTCCAAAGAAGGCCTCTATACGTGAAAGCTTCAATGCTTAGCCCAAGCACACACCAAGTGGGTCCCGGAAGTGGATTTCTGCATCATTTACTTATTTCTGTAACCCTAGTAACTAGTTTAGTATAAATAGAACTCTTTACTATTATTAGACATCTTTGAATGACCTTTTGGAATATCTTTAGATCATTTTTAGTCCTTAGACATTGGGGGCTGGCCTCACGGCCATGCCTGGACCATTATCACTTATGTATTTTCAACGTTGGAGTTTCTACACATGATAGATTAAGGTGTGGAGCTCTGCTGTTCCTCGAGTATTAATGCAAAGTACTATTGTTCTTCTATTCAATTCATGCTTATTCTTATTCTAAGATATTCATTCGCACACAAGAACATGATGAATGTGATGATTATGTGACACTCATCACCATTCTCACTTATGAACGCGTGATTGACAACCACTTCCGTTCTACATGAAAACAAGCTTGAATGTATATCTCTTGGGTTTCTAATCAACGATTCACATCAACTCCCCTCTGACAATATGGCATCTGAATCCGAGATTAGAATCTTCGTGGTATAGGCTAGAATCTATTGGCAGCATCCTTGAGATTCGGAAAGTTTAAACCTTGTCTGTGGTATTCTGAGTAGGATCTGGGAGGGGACGACTGTGACGAGCTTCAAACTCACGACTGTAGGGCATAGTGACAGACGCAAAAGGATAGTAAATCCTATTCCTACATGATCGAGAACCAATAGCTGATTACCCATACGATATCTGTGCATGGTATTTTTTATCCGAGACGAGAAATCTGACAGTTGATTAGCCGTACAGAAACCGTAGAGGACCATTTTCACTGAGAGGACGGGAATTAGCCATTGACAACCATGACACCCAACATACAGCTTTCCATAGAAAGGAGTATGAAGGATTGGATGAAGGCAGTAGGAAAGCAGAAATTCAAAAGGAACAACGCATCTCCATACACTTGTCTGAAATTTCCACCAATAAATTGCATATGTATCTCTATCTTTATTTTATGTTTTATTTATCTTTTAATTATCAAAACTTTTTAACCATTTGAATCCGCCTGACTGAAATTTACAAGATGACCATAGCTTGCTTCAAGCCGACAATCTCCGTGGGATCGACCCTTACTCACGTAAGGTTTATTACTTGGAAGACCCAGTGCACTTGCTGGTTAGTTGTGCAAAGTTGTGAAAAAGAGTTGAGATTACAATTGTGCATACCAAGTTGTTGGTGACATTGAGATCACAATTTCGTGCACCAGTGCACATATTGAGTTTGTTCCTGCTGCTAATCTTCTTGGTTCTCTTCTTTCTACTCCCATGTGGTTGATGGTTGGTTTGTATTCACTACTGCAACTTGGAGGCTATCAATCCTCTTAGCCATTTGCTCAAATTGTTGCTGAATTTGCTGCTGCATCATTTTGTTTTGAGCTAGGATTGAGTCCACTCCTTCCAACTCTAGCACTCCTTTCCTTTGTGATGGTTGGCGTTGTCTTTGATGAGCAAAGAAGTATTGATTGTTTGCCACCATATCAATGAGATTCTGGGCCTCCTCTGCAGTCTTCATCAATTGTAAGGAGCCTCCTACTGAGTGATCTAGTGCTACTTGAGCCTTCAGAGTTAAGCCTTCATAAAAATTCTGATGTATGTCCCACTCATTGAACATCTCAAGGGGGCACTTTCTGATCATGGTCTTGTATCTCTCCCAAGCTTCATAGAATGACTCCCCATCCATTTGAGTGAATGTTTGGACCTCTGTTTTGAGTCTAATGATCTTTTGGGAAGGATAGAACTTGGCTAAGAACTTGTTCACTAGATCTTCCCAATTATTGATGCTATCTCTTGGAAATGACTCCAACTATTGAGTAGCTTTGTCTCTGAGGGAAAATGGAAATAACAACATCTTGTAAATGTTAGGGTGCACACCATTAGTTTTGATAGTATCACAAATCCTCAGAAAAGTGGATAAGTGTTGGTTTGGATCTTCAAGTGGTCCTCCTCCATAGGAACAATTGTTGTGTACCAAAGTGATGAGCTGTGGCTTCAATTCAAAGTCATTTGCATTGACATTTGGGGTAAGGATGCTACTCCCACAATGCCTAGGATTAGCAAATATATATGAAGCCAAGACTCTCCTCTGTGGTTGACCATTGTTGTTGGCCACTCTTACTGGTAGATTTGTTGGATTCTCCTCGATTTCTTGATATTCTTCTTCAGAAGTTTCTCCTCCAATGACTCCCTTTCCTCTGGCTTCCCCTCTCATTCTTCTAAGGGTTCTTTCGTCATGATCACCAGAGGTGGAGATCTCTCTCCTTGCTTCTGTCATAAAACCACAACAACAAGAAACACAAGAGCACTCTGTAGTTTGAGTGCAGTGAAAGTTAGTAGAGACAAAGTCTCAAATAGTTAGTATGCTGGTAAAAAATAAAGGAAATGAACAAAAACAAAGAAAAAGTGCTTAATCTAGACCACCCCCTTACTTAATCATTGTCAATCTAAATCAATCCCTGGCAACGGCAACAAAAACTTGATGTGTGGAAAATGATCCAACACAAAACTCACCGGCAAGTGTACCGGGTCGTATCAAGTAATAATAACTCACATGAGTGAGGTCGATCCCACAGGGATTGAAGGATTGAGCAATTTTAGTTAGGCGGTTGATTTAGTCAAGCAAACAAGTGTTGATTTGAGTGATTTGTATTCAACAGAAGCTAAATTGCATGAAATTTAAAGGGGGAGGGGGAATTGACAGTAAATGAAAGAGCAGAAGAAGTAAAAGAGCTAAATCTTAAAGAACAAGTAATGTAAATGACTGAAACTTAGATTGCAAGAAATGTAAATGGCAGAATCTTAGAGTGCAAGAAATATAAAATTGCTGAAAGAGTAAAAGGATCTGGGAGCTGGGAATTTAAAATTAAACAAGAGAATGTAAATAGCAGTCAATCAAAGAAGTAAAAGATGAATTGAAATGCAGCAGATCTCAAACATAAAAGGAAAATTGCTTGAAGAAGCAATACAGAAAGTGAATTCAACTCAATTATGAAATCTAAAAGAGAAGTTGAAGATCTCAGGGGCTAAATGAGACTAGAAAACAAGTCTAGATCTCAATTTCTTTCTTGATCCAACAGAGAATAATTGCAAAAGAAATAGAGATGAAAGCGGTAAAGAGAACTTAGATCCAAATCACAATTCCTTGAAATTATGCAGAAAGTCAACAAAGAGAGATCTTAGATCAAGAATGAAACAGAATTCATTCAATTCTCAATATAAGATTCAAAACAAAGAGTGAAGAGTGTAGAAGTAAGAACAAAGAAGAAGAGAATTCAATTCTCAATCCCAATTCACAAACCCAAGGCTAAAATCTAAAATGAGCTCAAAAATGAAAAATCAAAAGTAAAAGTGTCAAAAAGGTCCTCTCTAAATCAAACTAACTTCTATTTATACACTTCCTATTTTTGAATTTCAGAATTTGGAGTGGGCTTGTCAAATTTGGTGAAGATTTGGATCCAATTGATTTTTGATTTAAAATTGAGCTCTTGGACCACTCCCAGGGCAGCGCTCAGTTGTGTTACTTAACCGAGCACTCAATCCTTGCTTTTGACCTTGTAATTTGTTGCGAACCCAAGCCTCCTTGTCACGGCTCCATAATGCTCAGTTAACTTATTCAACCAAGCGGCCTTTGCTTGCAACAATTGGTGCGTGACAAATTGTGAGGGGGTGATGCAATGTGCGGAGCTCAGTTGAGATACATAACCGAGCGCCCGTTGCATTGTTAGTGAGACCTAGCTTCGAACCATGAGGGAAGCACTTGTGTGCTACTTTCCTTTGTGAAATAATCAAAGGTAGAGCTCGGTTGAAAGAGTTAACTGAGCTCCCTTTGTGTGCCTTGTGTAGCGCTCCACCTTCGAACCACGAGGGAGGCATTTTTGGCCAATTTCTTTGTGAAACAGTGAAAGGTAGCGCCTTGCCTTGAGTGCAAGCTCCCTTGTTCGAGCCTTTGTGAGTGCGTTTTGTGCATTTTTCCTTGCATGAGCGCTTCTCTTGGTCCCTTAGGTGCTTGATTCGAACCTTGTGGCCTCCACTCCTTGGTTTTTCACTTTGTTTTTTTTTTTGGGGAGGAGCCCGAAAAGGTTAACTGAGTTAACCGAGCACTACGCTTTTTGCCTTATTTCCTTAGTTCCTTGTAGCGCTTGGTTAAGTGAGAGAGCGCAGCATTCCTTGTCCTTTGCTTTCTTGGATAAAGTTTCCTCGTTAATTGAAGACTAAGGATCATGGTTTGAAGGTGATGGTGAATTAGTTTGCTCTTTGCGAGAGCTCGATTCACTATTCACAAATGCTAGCCGGCGCCGAACTTGCCTAATAAGGGTTAAAGTTCTTTCTATTTTCAGATCAAAAGAGGCCAAGCTCAGGTCTGGAAGCGACCGTGTCATTCAATTAAGGAATCAATGAAAACATGCAATTACCACAAGCAAAACAAAAACAGGAAAATAAACAAAATGACCTAATAGTTAATAACTACCAAAACTAGTTAGATAGAGGCGCCATCTATCAATTAGTGTCAAGTAACAAACAAAAATATCAAATATTCACAAAAAGCAAGTATTGACACTATTCACATATTCACAACAACCAAAACTATAGCATACACTGCACTTAGAATGGTCCCTAGCAACGGCGCCAAAAATTTAGTGTGGGCCCGAACGTCGGTTAGGAATTTATCAAAAACAAGAATCACTTCGTTAATAGCATAATCCCAACCGACGAACAACTCGCAACCAAAGTTTGGAAAATCAAGAGATGTCACAATTCAAACCAATTATAAACCGAGAGTATTTAGACTCCCGGTTCGTCTCCCAATGACCTAGTGACCAACGAGTGCACAATTTTGGTTGTGAAGGCAACAATGAATTTTCAATGAAGAGATAAACAATGAAGAAATAAAAGAACTCAAAATTTCAAGTAATGAAATAACAACGGAATTAAAGAACTAACTATGTAATAAAAACAAGTAAGCTATGGAAATGACTGATGTAAATGTGTGTGTGTGTGATTTAAAGGATAAATGGGATCTTGGCTTGGAATGAACTAAGGGTTCTTTCCTTGTTGGAACCACAACTATGACAATTATAATGGATTAATCCCACTTAGTTAATCTCCACATCGGAGGGTAAGTCAATTGGGCATAATTGTTCTTACTCCACAAATCCTAACTCACTTGCTAATTATCTTAACAACAAATTAGCGTTAGTGGAAACAAGAACAATTAACAATCCAAGAGTCATCACTAAATGTTGGACATTCCAACTCTAGAAACCCAATTGCTTATTTTCCCAAAGCCAAGAGGTGGAAATTTAGCCCATAATCAAGATTGACATTTCTACAAACACTTGGTGGGCATAAATGCAAATCATGGTAAAATTAAGAAAATGCCTGAAACTATGAGCAACAAAAGATCAAAAGCAACAACAGTAACTCAATCAAGCATGTAATAATCATCAATCAACAAAATCATCAACAAGAAATCAAAATTGCAAAAAGTATATACATTAACACCAAAACTTTAATTACAAGTAAGTGTAGCAAAATTGTAACTATAAAGAGTAGTAATTGGTGGACGAAATTGTGATACAAGAGTTCTAGGCACTGTTAGAGAAGCTCACAACTCCGTTCAACTTAACCAGCAAGTGTACTGGGTCATCCAAGTAATACCTTACGTGAGTAAGGGTCGATCCCACAGAGATTGTTGGTATGAAGCAAGCTATGGTCACCTTGTAAATCTCAGTTAGGCAGATTAAATTGGTTTATGATGAGTTCAAAAATTAATAATAAATAGAAAATAAAAAGGGATAGAAATACTTATGTAAATCAATAGTGGGAATTTCAGATAGGCATATGGAGATGCTGTGCTCCTCTCGTATCTTTATTTTCTTATTACATTCACCCAATCCTTCCTACTCCTTTCCATGGCAAGCTGTATGTAGGGCATCACCATCATCAATGGCTACTTTTAATCCTCTCGGGAAAATGGTCCTATGCGCTGTCACTACACGGCTAATCGTCTGGAGGCATCACCCTTGTTGATAGCTACATCCCATCCTCTCAGTGAAAATGGTCCAAATGCCCTGTCACAGCACGGCTAATCATCTGTCGGTTCTCAATCAGGTTGGAGTAGAATCCATTGATTCTTTTGCGTTTGTCATCACGCCCAGCCTTCAGGAGTTTGAAGCTCGTCACAGTCATTCAATACCGGAATTCTACTCGGAATACCACAGACAAAGTTAGACTTTCCGGATTCCCAAGATCCTACTCGGAATACCACAGACAAGGTTAGACTTTCCGGATCCCCATGAATGCCACCATCTATCTAGCTTATACCACGAAGATTCTGTTGGGGAATCCAAGAGATATGCGCCCGTCCTAGAGTAGAACGGAAGTGGTTGTAAATCACGCGCGTTCATAGGTGAGAATGATGATGAGTGTCACGGATCATCACATTCATCAAAGTGTTATGCAACGTATATCTTGGAATAAGAATAAAAGAGAATTGAATAAAAAGTAATAGTAATTGTATTGAAACTTGAGGTACAGCAGAGCTCCACACCCTTAATCTATGGTGTGCAGAAACTCCACTGTTGAAAATACATAATTGAAAGGTTCAGGCATGGCCGAATAGCCAGCCCCCTGAATGATCAAAAGACCGAATGATCAAAGACTAAAACAGTCCAAGATTAAACTGTCAAAAGATGTCTAATACAATAGTTAAATGTCCTATATATACTAGAATAGCTACTAGGGTTTACATGAGTAGGTAATTGATGCATAAATCCACTTATGGGGCCCACTTGGTGTGTGCTTGGGCGGAGCTTGATCTATCCACGAGCTGAGGTTTTTCTTGGAGTTGAACGCCGAGTTATAACGTGCTTTGGGCGTTCAACTCCGGATCATGACGTGTTTCTGGCGTTTAACTCCAGACAGCAGCATGTACTTGGCGTTCAACGCCAAGTTACGTCGTCAATTTCCAAATAAAGTATGGACTATTATATATTTCTGGAAAGCTCTGGATGTCTACTTTCCAACGCCGTTAAGAGCGCGCCAATTGGAGTTCTGTAGCTCCAGAAAATCCATTTCGAGTGCAGGGAGGTCAGATTCCAACAGCATCAGCAGTCCTTTTGTCAGCCTTTTTCAGAGTTTTGCTCAAGTCCCTCAATTTCAGCCAGAAATTACCTGAAATCACAGAAAAACACACAAACTCATAGTAAAGTCCAGAAATGTGAATTTAACATAAAAACTAATGAAAAAATCCCTGAAAGTAGCTTGAACTTACTAAAAACTTCCTAAAAACAATGCAAAAAAGCGTATAAATTATCCACTCATCACAACACCAAACTTAAATTGTTGCTTGTCCCCAAGCAACTGAAAATCAAGTAGGATAAACAGAAGAAAATATACTATAAATTCCAGAATATCAATGAATATTAATCATAATTAGATGAGCGGGACTTGTAGCTTTTTGCTTCTGAACAGTTTTGGCATCTCACTTTTTCATTTGAAGTTCAGAGTGATTGGCATCTCTAGGAACTCAGAGTTCAGATAGTGTTATTGACTTTCCTAGTTAAGCATGTTGATTCTTGAACACAGCTACTTATGAGTCTTGGCCGTGGCCCTAAGCACTTTGTTTTCCAGTATTACCACCGGATACATAAATGCCACAGATACATGACTGGGTGAACCTTTTCAGATTGACTCAGCTTTGCTAGAGTCCCCAGTTAGAGGTGTCCAGAGCTCTTAAGCACACTCTTTTTACTTTGGATCACGATTTTAACCACTCAGTCTCAAGCTTTTCACTTGGACCTGCGTGACACAAGCACATGGTTAGGGACAGCTTGATTTAGCCGCTTAGGCCTGGATTTTATTTCCTTGGGCCCTCCTATCCATTGATGCTCAAAGCCTTGGATCCTTTTTACCCTTGCCTTTTGGTTTTAAGGGCTATTGGCTTTTTCTGCTTGCTTTTTCTTTTTTTTTTCTTTCTATTTTTTTCCCCACTTTCTTCTCTTTTTTTTTCCGCAAGCTTCTTCTTTTTCACTGCTTTTTCTTGCTTCAAGAATCAATTTCATGATTTTTCAGATTATCAATAACATTTCTCTTATTCATCATTCTTTCAAGATCCAACAATTTTAACATTCATAAACAACAAGATCAAAAATATGCACTGTTCAATCATTCATTCAGAAAACAAAAAGTGTTGTCACCACATCAATAAAATTAAATTAAATTCAAGGATAATTTTGAAATTCATGTACTTCTTGTTCTTTTGAATTAAAACATTTTTCATTTAAGAGAGGTGAAGGATTAATGGAATTATTCATTCATTTAAGAGAGGTGAAGGATTTATGGATTTTATTCATAGCTTTAAGACATGGTTACTACATACTAATGATCATGAAGTAGAGACACAAAACATAAATGAACATATAACATGAATAAAAACGAAAAAAAGAAGAATAAGAATCAAGGAAGGAGTCCACCTTAGTGGCGTCTTCTTCTTGAAGGACCAACAATGTCCTTAAGCTCTTCTATGTCCCTTCCTTGCCTTTGTTGCTCCTCCCTCATTGCTCTTTGATCTTCTCTTATTTCATGGAGAATGATGGAGTACTCTTGATGTTCCACCGTTAATTGTTCCACATTGTAGCTCAAATCTTCTAAGGAAGTGTTGAGTTGTTCCCAATAGTTGTTGGGAGGAAAGTGCATCCGTTGAGGCATCTCAGGGATTTCTTGATGATGAGCTTCCTCATGCATCTCTTGAGAACCGTGAAGGGTCTCTCTTGCTTGCTCCATCCTCTTCTTGGTGATGGGCTTATCCTCTTCAATGAAGATGTCTCCTTCTATGATAACTCCAGCTGAGTAACATAGATGGCAAATAAGGTGAAGAAAAGCTAGCCTTGCCATGGTGGAGGACTTGTCGGCTATTTTGTAGAGTTCATTGGAGATGACCTCATGAACTTCTACTTCCTCTCCAATCATGATGCTATGAATCATGATGGCCCGATCCACAGTAACTTCAGATCGATTGCTAGTGGGAATGATGGAGCATTGAATGAACTCCAACCATCCTCTAGCCACAGGCTTGAGATCCAGTCTTCTTAGTTGGACTGGCTTGCCTTTGGAGTCTCTCTTCCATTGAGCTCCTTCCACACATATGTCCATTAGGACTTGGTCCAACCTTTGATTAAAGTTGACCCTTCTAGTGTAGGGGCGTTCATCTCCTTGCACCATGGGCAAGTGGAATGCCAACCTCACATTTTTCGGACTAAAATCTAAGTATTTCCCCCGAACCATTGTGAGATAATTCTTTGGATTTGGGTTCATACTTTGATCATGGTTCCTAGTGATCCATGCATTGGCATAGAACTCTTGAACCATTAAGATTCCGACTTGTTGCATGGGGTTGGTTAGGACTTCCCAACCTCTTCTTCGGATCTCATGTCGGAT
>NC_029772.3:75242462-75242980 GCF_000817695.3 Arachis duranensis | reverse complement strand
TGTGCCTTAAACACAAGGTAGTCCCCATTCAATTGAAGGACTAATTCACCTCTGTTGACATCTATCACAGCTCTTGCTGTAGCTAGGAAAGGTCTTCCAAGGATGATGCAATCATTCTCTTCCTTCCTAGTGTCTAAGATTATGAAATCAGCAGGGATGTAAAGGCCTTCAACCTTTACTAACACGTCCTCCACTATTCCATAAGCTTGTCTCAATGACTTGTCTGCCAGTTGTAATGGGAACAATGCAGGTTGTACCTCAATGATTCCTAGCTTCACCATTACAGAGAGTGGCATAAGATTTATTCCTGACCCCAGATCACACAGAGCTTTTTCAAAGGTCATGGTGCATATGGTACAAGGTATTAAGAACTTGCCAGGATCTTGTCTCTTTTGAGGTAAAATTTGCTGAATCCAGGTATTTAGTTCATTAATGAGCAAGGGAGGTTCACTTTCCCAAGTCTCATTACCAAACAGCTTGGCATTCAGCTTCATGATAGCTCCTAAATATTGAGCAAC
>NC_029772.3:75227972-75242216 GCF_000817695.3 Arachis duranensis | reverse complement strand
TCGGCCACATTGATCACATCAATGGCCTTGCACTCTCCTTTTGGATTCTCTTCTGTATTGCTTGGGAGAATACTGGAAGGAGTTTCAATGACTTTCTTTCTCGGCTGGCCCACTTGTGCCTCCAGATTTCTAATGGAGGATCTTGTTTCACTCATGAAACTGAAAGTGGCCTTTGACAGATCAGAGACTTGATTGGCTAAATTAGAAGTGTTTTGTTCAGAATTCTCTGTCTGTTGCTGAGAAGATGATGGAAAAGGCTTCCTATTGCTCAGCCTGCTGCGTCCACCATTGTTAAAGCCTTGTTGAGGCTTTTGTTGATCCTTCCATGAGAAATTTGGATGATTTCTCCATGAGGGATTATAGGTGTTTCCATAGGGTTCATCCATGTAATTCACCTCTGCCATTGCAGTGTTCTCAGGATCATAAGCTTCTTCTTCAGAAGATACCTCTTTAGTACTGTTGGATGCATTTTGCAATCCATTCATTTGAGGAGGAAAGAATTTATCCAAGAAGGCTATGACCAGCTTATCCCAGGAGTCCAGGCTATCCTTAGGTTGTGAATCCAACCATATTCTAGCTCTGTCTCTTACAGCAAAAGGGAAAAGCATGAGCTGTAGACTTCAGGATCAACTCCATTCGCCTTTACAGTCTCACAGATCTGCAAGAACTCAGTTAAAAACTGATAAGGATCTTCAGATGGAAGTCCATAAAACTTGTAGTTTTGTTGCATTAAGGCAACTAGCTGAGGTTTCAGCTCAAAGTTATTGGCTCCAATGGCAGGAATGGAGATGCTTCTTCTATCAAATTTGGACGTGGGTTTGGTAAAGTCACCAAGCATCCTTCTTGCATTATCATTATTGGGTTCGGCTGCCATCTCCTTCTCTTGTTCGAAAATTTCTAAAAGGTTACTTTTAGATTGTTGTAACTTAGCTTCTCTTAATTTTCTTTTTAGAGTCCTTTCAGGTTGGGGATCAATTTCAACAAGAGTGCTTTTTTCCCTGTTCCTGCTCATATGAAAGAGAAGAAAACAAGAAAAGAAGAGGAATCCTCTATGTCACAGTATAGAGATTCCTTTGTGTTAGTAGAAAAAGAGAGGGGAGAAGAATGAAGAAGAATGAATAGTCTGTATAAAGAGTAAGGATAGGGGAGGTGAAGAGAAGTGTTAGTAAATAAATAATTAAATAGAATAAGAAAAAAGAGGGGAATTTCGAAAATAATTTTGAAAAAGGGGTTAGTAATTTTTGAAAATTAAAGATAAGATGTAATTAAAATTAAAACATGAAGCAATTAGTTAATTAAAAAGAATTTTTGAAAAAGGGGTGAGATATTTTCGAAAATTAGAGAGGAAAGAGTAGTTAGGTGGTTTTGAAAAAGATAAGAAACAAACAAAAAGTTAATTAGTTAGTTGAAAAAGATTTTAAAATCAAATTTTAAAAAGATAAGAAGATAAGAAGTTAGATAAGATATTTTAAAATCAAAATTCTGAAAAAAGATAAAATTTTTGAAAAAGATAAGATAAAAGATAAAAAGATTCAATTCGAAAATTTTAAAATTACTTACTTCACTAACAAGAAACTACAAGATAAGATTCTAAAACTTAAAGATTGAACCTTTCTTAACAAGAAAGTAACAAACCTCAAATTTTTGAATCAATCACATTAATTATTAGTGAATTTTCGAAAATATGATATAAAGATAAGAAAAAGATTTTGAAAATAGTTTGAAAAAGATTTTTGAAGTTTTCGAAAAATAGAAAAAAAATGAAAAACATATAATTTTTGAAAAAGATTTTGAAAGGATAAGATTTTTAAAATTGAAAATTTGACTTGAATTGTAAGAAACAACTAATTTTGAAAATTTTTTTTACTAAGTCAACTCAAATTTTCGAAAATTTGGAGAAAAATAAGGGAAAGGTATTTTTTTTTTATTTTTGAATTTTTTAATTATGAGAGAGAAAAACACAAACATGACCCAAAACATGAAAATTTTGGATCAAAACACAAGATGCATGCAAGAACACTATGAATGTCAAGATGAACACCAAGAACACTTTGAAGATCATGATGAACATCAAGAACATAATTTTGAAAATTTTTTTATGCAAAGAAAACATGCAAGACACCAAACTTAGAAATCTTTAATGCATGGACTCTAACAAATGAAAAATGCATATGAAAAACAACAAACAACACAAAACAAGAAAACATCAAGATCAAACAAGAGGACTTATCAAGAACAACTTTAAGATCATGAAGAACACTATGAATGCATGGAATTTTCGAAAAATGCAAGTAAAATTTTTTAAACATGCAATTGACACCAAACTTAAAAATTGACTCAATACTCAAACAAGAAACATAAAATATTTTTGATTTTTATGATTTTATGATTTTTTTGGATTGTTATTAATTTTTTTTCGAAAATAAAGTTTGGAAAAAAAAACGAAAAATAAAAGAAAAATTTTGAAAAAGATTTTTGAAAAAATTTTTGAAAAGAAAATTACCTAATCTGAGCAACAAGATGAACCGTCAGTTGTCCATACTCAACAATCCCCGGCAACGGCGCCAAAAACTTGGTGGACGAAATTGTGATACAAGAGTTCTAGGCACTGTTAGAGAAGCTCACAACTCCGTTCAACTTAACCAGCAAGTGTACTGGGTCATCCAAGTAATACCTTACGTGAGTAAGGGTCGATCCCACAGAGATTGTTGGTATGAAGCAAGCTATGGTCACCTTGTAAATCACAGTTAGGCAGATTAAATTGGTTTATGATGAGTTCGAAAATTAATAATAAATAGAAAATAAAAAGGGATAGAAATACTTATGTAAATCAATAGTGGGAATTTCAGATAGGCGTATGGAGATGCTGTACTCCTCTCGTATCTCTATTTTCTTATTACATTCACCCAATCCTTCCTACTCCTTTCCATGGCAAGCTGTATGTAGGGCATCACCATCATCAATGGCTACTTTTGATCCTCTCGGGAAAATGGTCCTATGCGTTGTCACTGCACGGCTAATCGTCTGGAGGCATCACCCTTGTTGATAGCTACATCTCATCCTCTCAGTGAAAATGGTCCAAATGCTCTGTCACAGCACGGCTAATCATCTGTCGGTTCTCAATCAGGTTGGAGTAGAATCTATTGATTCTTTTGCGTTTGTCATCACGCCCAGCCTTCAAGAGTTTGAAGCTCGTCACAGTCATTCAATACCGGAATCCTACTCGGAATACCACAAACAAGGTTAGACTTTTCGGATTCCCAGGATCCTACTCGGAATACCATAGACAAGGTTAGACTTTCCGGACCCCCATGAATGCCGCCATCTATCTAGCTTATACCACGAAGATTCTGTTGGGGAATCTAAGAGATATGCGCCCGGCCTAAAGTAGAACGGAAGTGGTTGTCAGTCATGCGTGTTCATAGGTGAGAATGATGATGAGTGTCACGGATCATCACATTCATCAAAGTGTTGTGCAACGTATATCTTGGAATAAGAATAAAAGAGAATTGAATAAAAAGTAATAGTAATTGTATTGAAACTTGAGGTACAGCAGAGCTCCACACCCTTAATCTACGGTGTGCAGAAACTCCACTGTTGAAAATACATAATTGAAAGGTTCAGGCATGGCCGAATGGCCAGCCCCCTGAATGATCAAAAGACCGAATGATCAAAGACTAAAACAGTCCAAGATTAAACTGTCAAAAGATGTCTAATACAATAGTTAAGTGTCCTATATATACTAAACTAGCTACTAGGGTTTACATGAGTATGTAATTGATGCATAAATCCACTTCTGGGGCCCACTTGGTGTGTGCTTGAGCTGAGCTTGATCTATCCACGAGCTGAGGCTTTTCTTGGAGTTGAACGCCAAGTTATAACGTGTTTTGGGCGTTCAACTCCGGATCATGACGTTTAACTCCAGACAGCAGCTTGTACTTGGCGTTCAACGCCAAGTTACGTCGTCAATCTCCGAATAAAGTATGGACTATTATATATTTCTGGAAAGCTCTGGATGTCTACTTTCCAACGCCGTTGAGAGCGCACTAATTGGAGTTCTGTAGCTCCAGAAACTCCATTTCGAGTGCAGGGAGGTCAGATTCCAACAGCATCAGCAGTCCTTTTGTCAGCCTTTTTCAGAGTTTTGCTCAAGCCCCTCAATTTCAGCCAGAAATTACCTGAAATCACAGAAAAACACACAAACTCATAGTAAAGTCCAGAAATGTGAATTTAACATAAAAACTAATGAAAACATCCCTAAAAGTAGCTTGAACTTACTAAAAACTACCTAAAAACAATGCCAAAAAGCGTATAAATTATCCGCTCATCAGTAATCAAGAAATACTTACAATGAAAGTTAGCAAAATCCAAGAGCAAAAATGGAAATGGCACTTGAAATATAAAACCCTAATATTAACCCTAATGGAGAAGAAAGAAACTTAGAGAAAAACTACTCTAAAAATCTCATACTACTACTCCTAACACTATCCTAATGATATGCTATGCTATGATGTTGTTTTCCCCCTCCATTATGAGCTATTGGCTTCAAAATTGGGCCCCCAATCCACCAAAAATGCGAGTCACGTGTGTTTTTAATGAAGGCATGTGCGGGTATTTGTGCGTACACACAGACGTGTACGCACGTACACTCTGCCAAAAAGTCTAGTTGTGCGCACCCACAAGAGGTTGTGCGCACGCACACTAGGCGATGCTTTGGATGGTCGTGCGACGCGTAAGATGCAGCACACGCGCAAACTTTGCTCTGCTTTGGTTCCTGTGCGTACGCACGTAGGTCTGTGCGTACACAGACATCGCTTTGCTCCTCTCCTTTGATTCTTCATACTTCCTCCTCTTTGCATGCTCCTTTTCCATTCTCTCCAAGCCATTCCTACCTTATACCTCTAAAATCACTCACAAACAACATCAAGGTATCGATTGGAAGGTAAATAGAACAAAATAGGCTAAATTAGACACAAAAGAGCATGTTTTCGTAATCAAGCACAATTTAGGAGGAAAGCTCAAAAGCATGCTATTTAAGGGCATAAGTGCATGTTTATATGATAAAATCCACTCAATTTCAACCAAAAATCATCATCAAATATGGATTCATCAATATACAATATTTTGGGTTTACTATTTTTTAATTTATTAGTAGTAAACTCTAAGTGTCTCATGCATATTTTGATATAGTATACTCATTTTAGTGTGAGATGTATGAATATTCAAAATTATGATTATTCTTTAAATATATTATGTATAAGGATAATGTTTATTTAAAGAATATTGTATAGTATTATTGTGTACTTATTTTTATTTTATAATATTTGACTAATTTAATTAATAATGCACGATTATATAAATAATCATATTACTAAATATTAGGTTTTTAAAAAAAATATTAGAATATATAATATATATATATATATATATATATATAGAAAATAGCAGATTTGATAGCAAAGAGAAGTGTAGCCTATTCTGACAAACTTGAGTCATAAAAAGCGTAACCTTTGGTCTTCAATCACATCACTTAAAAAGTGCACCTATTCTAAATGCCAAAAGCGTACTCTTTGAGAATAGGCAACGGCTGAATAGGTATCCCCTACTAAAGCGTCTCAAAAACCAAAAAAGCGTAGCCTTTGCCTAAGGCATAAATTTTTTTCATTTTTAGCTACACTTTTCCAGTGTACCTGAATGGAAGATTTTCTTGTAGTACTACTAAACATCTAGTGTGAAAAAGATTTTGGTGTTCTCTAGGATATCTTCTATGACCTGCAAATTCAAAACACGCCTAACAACAAGAGATTCACTGTGGACTGTATACTCAATATTACCATCAGAACAACCCTCTGAATGTGGCATACTATCATAATTAGAATTATCATCTTGATCAGAATCAGACACAACATCACCTCCTTTAATAACCAGCATCCTCTTATTCGGGCAATCACTAGTATAATGACCCAAACCATGACACTTCAAGTATTTAATATCTTTATGCCTAGAGGTAGCAGAAGACAAAGCGTTAGAATTACCTTTCTTCTATGTAGCATCAATTAACTTTTTTTTTGGATTCAGCACCCTTAGTCTTTATTGTGTCACCACTACGAGACTCGGGCGAACCCACTTTAGATTAGCATGAGACAATACCTTTGGTGCTCTTCTTTGTTGTTGTCTCTCCACTTTCATCGTCATACTGACTAAATTCTCCATCTCCACATAATGATGTAACTCGACCACATCGGCAATTGCTCTATTCAAAATACTTATAAGTTGTGCCATAGTATCTTCGGTATCCTTTCTATGTTGGCAGTGATATTAAACTTTTCTATTTCCTTAAGGTAGACTTCAACGGACTTGAAGCCTTGAGTCAATCAATGTAACTTCTAATGCACTTCCCTATATTAGTAAGAAGGAACAAACCTCTTCTTTTTTAGGCACTTCATATAATCCCAAGTCTCTATAGGGTGATCTTCATTCTGTCGTCTTGTCTTCACTAGTTCATGCCACAAAAGCAATGCATAATTAGAAAATGCAGCTACTGCCAAGCAAACCTTTGTGCCTCTGAGTAATTATGGCAAGCAAAAATTCTTTCCACCTTACGTTTCCACTCTAAATAAATTTTGGGATCGTTTCTCTCTTTGAATGGTGGTATTTGCATTTCAATGGCATTGATATTGCTATCTTGACTTTTATGTAAAAAAAAATTGAAACATAAGGGTACACTTATATAAAGTAGCTATGGTATACAATATGGCTACATTTTAAAGACGATGCAGTAGCAAAGATAAGTGTAGGCTATTCTGGCAAGCAAGAGTGATAAAAAGCGTAGCTTTTGGTCTTCAAGCGCATCACTTAAAAAGTGCACCTATTCTAAATGCCAAAGGAGTAGCCTTTAGAAATAGGCAACGGCCGAATAGGCATCCCTCACTAAAGCATCTCAAAAACCAAAAAAGCATAGCCTTTGCCTAAAGCATAATTTTTTTTTTCATTTTTAGCTACACTTTTCAAGTATACCTGAATAGAAGATTTTCTTGTAATACTACTAAACATCTAGTGTGAAAAAAATTTTGGTATTCTCTAGGATATTTTCTTTCACCTTGCAAATTCAAAACACGCCTAACAACAAAAGATTCACTGTAGACTGTATACTCAATATTACCATCAGAACAACCCTCTGAATGTGGCATACTATCATAATTAGAGTTGTCATCTTGATCAGAATCAGACACAACATCACCTCCTCTAATAACCATCATCCTCTTATTCGAGAAATCACTACTATAATGACCCAAACCATGACAGTTGAAGTATTTAATATCTTTATGCCTAGAGGTAGTAGAAGACAAAGCGTTAGAATTACCTTTATTCTTTGTAGTATCAAATAACTTTTCCTTGGATTCAGTAGCCTTAGTCTTTATTTTGTCATCACTACAAGACTCGGTGCGAACCCACTTTAGATTAGCATGAGACAATACCTTTGGTACTCTTCTTTATTGTTGCCTCTCCACTTTCATCATCATACTGACTAAATTCTCCATCTCCACATAATGATGTAACTCCACCACATCGACAATTGCTCTATTTAGACCACTTATAAGTCGTGCCATAGTAACTTCGGTATTCAGGGATGGTCCTACACTCAAGAAAGAGGAGGCATTTGCCCCCACAAAATTTTTTAAAGAAACTAATATATATATATATATTAACAGCTATAGCTTTCTTAGCATACAAGTTAACTCGTTTCTTGAGTGTTACACTTTTATGTCGTGATTTTTTATTTCCTCTATTCTTCAAGGCTCCTAGCATATTATAATTCTTCTGCTATTATATGTACGCATTGCATTTTAGAGGTCGTAATACCACATCACCTCTATTTTACGACTTAAGCGTAAAGTTTAGTGTGGTAGGGTGTTACATAGTTTTTAACACATAATAATAATAATTATATTGTTAAATTTGACTTAGTACAAAAAATAAATAAATAAACTCAAAAAATAGTGATAATTAACTTCATTATATTGGTTAATTAATTGATAATTAAGTTAAAACTTAATTTTTTAATTAAATACAATTTAAATTATTAGTAATTTTCTAAAAATTATTTAAGATAAAAAAATATAATATCTATATGTTAATATATTTTAATTATTTTGGTTAAAAATTTATTTATACTATAAAGGCATAAAGACTATAATAAATATATTTACAATTAAATATAAGATTATAAAAGTAAAATAATTGTTTAAGAACAGATATAGAAAAATAATATTTATTAATATCAAAAATATAAAAAAAATCATTATAAATTTTTTTCGTTATTTTGAATATTATACTGTGTGTATGAAATATTCTTATTATTTTAAATATTATAATAAGTGATTGTGTATATATTTTTAGTTCTTATCAATATGTATATATAGTTCTAATTTAAAATTTTAAATATAATTTGGATTGGTCAAGTGATCAGCTTAATCGTCCGCTTAAGTAAGTCTTGGGAGTTTGAATTCCTACCAACTCATTGCCGGCCAATTGCAGACTCTTAAATAGAATTCAAATTAACGACAGATTAATTCTTAACTTGTTGAGTATTGTGGGAAGTCAAACAAATATCTATACTTCAATTTTATTATATTTTTGCCTTCACTGCAAAATTTTTCTGGGTCCGTCACTGTCTGTATCCTTTCTATGTTGCCAGTGATCATATGCATTTCTATTTCCTTAAGGTAGTCTTCAACGGACTTGAAGCCTTGAGTCAATCGATGTAACTTCTAATGCACTTCCCTATAGTCATAAGAAGGGACAAATTTCTTCTTTTTGAGGCACTTCATATAATCCCAAGTCTCTATAGGGTGATGTTCATTCTGTCATTTTGTCTTCATTAGTTCATCCCACAAAAGCAATGCATAATTAGAAAATGCAACTACTACCAAGAAAACCTTTGTGCCTCTAAATAATTATGACAAGCGAAAATTCTTTCCACCTTACGTTTTCACTCCAAATAAATTTTTGGATCATTTCTCTCTTTGAATGGTGGTATTTAAATCTCAATGACATTGATTTGCTATCTTGACTTTTATGTCAAATTGTTGTTGCCCCATCAGATTCATCATTAGAATGTTCATGATTCTGATGCTGATTTCTGAAAGTTCCATATTTAGAACTTTTGGACAATGTCTTTGTTACTCCCTTCCTCCATTCCTCCAATTCATTCAAGTGATTAGTTAAGTGTTGAATGAATCTTTGCATCATCCCCATGTCAACCAAAGTATCATCTAAGTGAGCCGCCACAACAATGAACCTGTAAAAATTGTTATAGAAAGGACATCGCAATCACTCTCACTTGTTTCACACAAGGATGGACACTCGTGTTTATTCTCAAAATAGGCCTTTACTCTCTATTAAACTCATCACTCTTACCTTTTATCACTCTAAAATTTCTTTGGCTGTTACACTTTAGAAATCAAATAAAAAAAAATAAAGAAAATCTAACACAACAAAAAAAGAAAAAATACTCAAATAAAAGACAAAAGATACAGAGTGCAAAGAGATAAATAATAATAATAATAATAATAATAATAATAATAATAATAATAAATTTGTCTAAGGATTGTCTTTTTTATAATAAAACTTTTTTCGTTTTATTTGTTGTGTTTTTTTTAATTAATTTGACATGATTTCTCTAAGTATATTTTGTACTCTCTTTTTCCTTTTTGATAAAATAAAACCAATCAAAGAAGATAGCTAACAATAATAAAAACAAAAAGAATAAAATTGAAAAAGTAAGAGAATGATGTCACGAAATTTTAAATGGGGATAAATGATAAATAAGAGTAACTATGATGCTCACGCTGCCTTTTTTTATTATTTAAACAAGAAAATCGATAAGGAAAAACAAGACGATAATGAAACAAATGAGGATGACAAAGAAGTAAGAGGTGCTGATTTTTTTTTTAAACACAAGAGAAACAAATATAAATTAATAAGCATTAATTTAATACCTGAAATCTAATACCAAATGATATGGAACAGAATTCAAGATGACAAAAAAAAATCAAAAAAAGGGATTCATCTATCTTAATTTGATTTTCTGATGCAACAGTTAAGGAAATTATTCTACTTCTCCTGTTCACACTCAAATTTTTTCAAAAAAATTTAGAGAAATTTTCATTCATCAAAATTAAGAAAAAAAATGTGGCTACAATGTTTTAGAGATTTTTCTACGTACCTCTTAAGTTTAGAACTTTCTCATGAGTTTACTAAAATAAAAATAGGTTAAATTACAATTGGGCCTAAAACAAATAAAACAAAACAATATAAACATAAACATAAAATAAGTGTTAAAATAAATACTAAGAAAGTAATGCCTATTTGATTCAACTTGATTAATGAAAATCTTCAATGCAATTTGTAAATAGTAAAATGTTTAGCTTTTCATAATCGTTAACTATTGTGTTATCCGATTCTTGATGCATCTCTTCAACAAATAATTTAGCTATGTTTGTATAACTTTCTTTTATTCTCTTAGTTGTTGCTCTTATAATTTAACAAATTGACGTATAATAGTTTTCAGTTTGTCCCGTAAAAGCTTCTATCAATATATAATGCATATTAACTAAAATCAACTCTTAAAATTGTTGAAATACTAGTATTCTATTATATTTGAAAACTTTCCTATAAAATAATAATTGATTTGGTACCGGCAATAGAGTGGAGGGATATTGCAGATAAAAATTAACTCAACAAATATTATTGAGATTACTTGCTGGATAGAAACACAACAAATAATTGAAACAGCTCGGCAGTTGTAAGTTGTAACAATTGAAACACATGTTCATTTATTGTGATCAAATTATAAACTATGATAAAACAGAAAATTGTGTACCCAGCCAAAAACATTGGTTGCATTTCCAGCAACATAGTATTACACTCAGTTCTCATATATGGGGAAAAATTGTAGCCAAAAGTTGTTCTCAAAAGGAGCAGCTCAATCATCAACTTCAGCTTTGATTTCTTTCATCAACTCGGTTTTGTAATCGTCAAATGTTCCAACCGAAGTCCTGACAGTACCATCCTCAACAACCCAGATTTGACTCCTCTCTTCATCCTCACATACATGCGATATCAATCTCGAGTCATGACTAACAAGAACAACTCCACCAGTGAACTCGTCTAGTGCATCGGCCAATGCATCAATACTTTGCATGTCCAGATGATTAGTGGGTTCATCCAACAACAAAATATGGGGTCTTGACATGGATATTGAGGTGAAGACCACCCTAGCTTTCTGCCCTCCTGATAGTTTGGCAATAGGCGTGAGATGGTTATGACTAGGTAGCCCAAACTTTCCGAGTTTTGCGCGGACAGCCTCTTGCTTGCTAAGTCCCTCCTGATCAGGATGGAGACGAAGAAGATACTGAACGGGGGTTTCGTCCATAGTTAGAAGGTCCACAAAGTGTTGCGAGTATCTTCCTATCCGCAACTTCTGACTCCTCCTAACTTCACCCTCATTTGGAACCAAATCACCAGCCAGAAGGTTCAGTAGTGTAGATTTTCCAGCTCCATTAGGCCCAACAATGGCAACACGAGTTCCCATATCAATGCCAACATCAACATTTGACAGTCTGAAATCCTCACGGTTCGGATAACTGAAGCTCACTTCAATAAGCTGAAGTAGTGGAGGTGTGAGCTCGGTAGGTTCAGGAAAGTGAAACTCGACACTGTAGTCCCTCCACTTCTGTGGAACCTCTGGTGGGGCCTCATCTTCATCAACCTTGCCCTTGCCTTTGCCCTTGGCTTTAGATGCTTCTTTGGCTGCCACAAACTTCGCTCGGTCCTTCACCTTTTCTTGCTGAGCTCGGTTACCACTCCTTTTTGCAGCTTTCAGTTGCTTGTCATAAATCTCATACTTCTTGTTCATCTCTTTACGACGCTGTTCATACCCACTCTCAAAGTCATCAAAGTTTCCACGATAGAAATGGAGTTTCAAGTCATGAAGATGAATAATCTCAGTGCAAACTGTATTGAGGAAATCCCTATCGTGTGAGACAACCACCAAAGTCTTCTTCCAACGGCACAGGTACTCTTCCAACCAGAGAACAGCCCTCAAGTCAAGGTGATTTGTGGGTTCATCAAGCAATAATAAAGTTGGCTGCACAAAAAGTGCTCGAGCTAAAGAAATCCTCATTCTCCATCCACCACTAAATGATTTTGTTGGCCGGCCCTGCATATCCTTCGTGAAACCCAAACCTGCTAAAATCTTTGATGCTTGAGCTTCAGCAGCATCAGAACCCATCAGCTGTAGTTTCTCGTACAGCTCTGCTAGCTTCTCTCCTGCATCATCTTCCTCATCATTATTATCTTTGTCAACACTTCCTTCCAAAGCAGTTGCATTTTGCAAAGAAGCAACTTCTTGTCGAACTTTAACCAGTTCTTCATTAGCTGAAACAACAGCCTCAAGTGCGGTTTTATCATCACCAACTACCTCCTGTTCAACCAGAAGGACATCAATATTCTTAGGTACCGGTATCTTCCTCCAAGCAAGAAGCTTCAATAGTGTGGACTTCCCCTTTCCATTGGGTCCAACCAAACCATACCTCTTCCCATGAGATATCTTCACTGACGCATTCTTCAGAAGTTCTTTACCCCGAGCAGACACCGAGAAATTTTCTATTGTTATATCTTTGACATTAGCATCGGCATCATCATCTCCATTAAGCACTGAAGTCCGACTTCCAATGACCACCGTGAAAGCATCGTGGTCATCCTTAAGAGCTTCCTTCTTTGCCTGCTCAACAGCATGAGCCGCTAAAATATCCTTCTTCTCACGCTTCTTCAGCTCTTTGTCTGTGGTTGATACTTCAAGTGTCTTCAACTCACTCCTCTGATGCCGTTTGGAGGCATTCTCTTCCTCCTCCTCCAAGATAGCTTCATCTTCATCTTCATCAGATGGTGGAAGATCAATACCATCAGTATATGCAGAAGGTTTTGGAGCGGCTTTTGCCTTGGGCTTAGTGGAAGAGGGCTTTTTGGGTTTATCAGGCTTTTCATCCATGCTGGCCAGCATGGCAGATATGGAAATTTTTTCTTTCTTTGGGGCATCTTTGCTACTTGCCTTAGTCTTTGCTGATGGGCCTGCATCATCTGCCTTTTTTCTAACCATTGTTGAAACCTAGCAACACAATCGGAAACCAAAGTGATTTAGTTGAGTAATCACATCTACAGTTTTGTTGTACTCTTCTCATAAAGATAAACATTTCACCTATCCTAGAACAACAGATAACTCACATCCTAGACAACGATATCACAAAATGAATACTTGAGTAGGATAGAATACATATACATATAAATTCTTTAATAAAAAAAAAATATTACTGACAACACAGAACAGTATTACAATATTACATAGAGCTTAGAGAGATACAGCCATCTAAACAAAACATGCGCCTTGCACCAAGTAGACAATTTTACATAAAATGTTCATCAACAGATATATTACAACACCTTTCTCTTATCGGAGGATACTGAGGCACAACATAATTTTCCAACCAATTTCTGTGCTCGATAATACAATAGCCAAAATATGTTCTAAGGGTCCAGTTCATTTAATTCAATTCAATCCAATCTACTCTGCATCTTCTATTACTAAGTTTCTACCTCCACACGAGATCTTAACAGAAAAAAGAACACGTCCTGAACCACAGGAACCAACACTGATAATAACACATGATACGAGCATGAACAGTGATGACCTAACGTTGACTGGTCAAATTATAGAAATAATATTAATCAATTAAGGCCTCCAATCAGGTTTTAAATCTCAAGTTTATAGTTGCTTCATTTCAGAAAGCCTTCATAAACAAATTACTGAATAATTAACAGATTCTATGTCATGGATAATTAGAGAAGAAAGTGAAGACGATGCAGCTGGGAAAGAATAGAGAATAGATCACGCAAACAAAAATCTATTATAAAACGGAACAAAAATAAGAAATGGAAGATAAAGTAAGAAGATTTAAAAAAAAAAGGGAAAGAAAGAACGAGGGAAAGAAATTAAAATTGATGTTTCTACTATGATTGCAACCATGTGGCGGTGAAGCCTTTTTTTTTATTGTTTTGTTGTCTAACCTGTGGTATTGGTGAATGTGATTGTGAAGTGAAGGAGAAACCGCAGCTGGAAGAGATGCCGGAGTTAGAGAACACGCACCTTCGTCGGAGTGTGAGGGAAACACGCAAAATTACTAT
>NC_029772.3:75188941-75227677 GCF_000817695.3 Arachis duranensis | reverse complement strand
TATGTATACAAATATAATTAGATATTAGTATAAAAAATTTATATTAAAAGTTATTATTCTGAGGGTTACCTGAAACATTGATTTGGGCCTGTACGTGAAGTCCAAGCTCCTTGTGAAGCAGCGTCCGACTTGTTCTTACGCCAAGGTACCACCGTTCGAGTTCTTCATGAGGAGGTGGGGGGTGGTACCTGCAAAAGCCTCTGATGTTTAAGTTAGCAAGAGTTTTAAGTAGGATTTCAGTAGAATAAAACATGTGTATACCTGAAGAGGTGTCATTGTATTTATAGTGGAGTTTGATGACCAACTTTATTGGAGTAGTTCCACCTTTAATTGATAGATAACTGTTTCCTTTATCTTTGGAAGTTTGTTGGTGTTCATACCCTGGACCGAGCTGTACAGTCCAAGTTGGACGAGGACAAAACGGACAACCTCTTGTAAGGCTGTTCGTCACCGTCCTTTTCCTTAAGAACTTGGCCAAATTGCTGTAGAGACCTGAGCAAGCCCAAAGCGGAGGATCACAGCCCACCTGAAGGCGGCTGGGCAAAAGATAAGTGACCTCATCCACAAAAAAATAAGATAAGATAACTAACTTATCTCAAGGAAGGTCACTCCACACTACTATAAATACAATGGAGCACTTAGGTATAACTCATACTCCAATTCTACAAAAAACCTGCTTAAAGCCCTGCTGAGTTAAGCTTCGGAGTCTCTTGCAGGTACCACCACCCTCCGGTGACCAAGGACCAGCAGCACCTCAAGCTCCAACAAGTTGGACACGGCATCTCCGATCACGCCAGAAGATCTCGTCCGAGATCGACCTCAACGTTTCAGGTAACCCTCGAAACATTGGCGCCATTGTCATAGAACCTGGAAGTCATCCCATCACCATGGCAAACAACTCTGCCAACGACCACAACTCTGGTCTGGAGGAAGGAACGCCGCTGAAGAACACGGATGCTACCCCAAAGGATACACCTTAATCCAACAAGCAGACCCTAAATACAGAAATTTTAGATACCATTTGTGAACAGCAGGATCGCCTCACATAGCTCGAACAAGAAGCTGAACGACAGCGTGAAGCTGAGCGAGTTCTTTGGAGAGAAACAAGACGGCGACGGGAGCTGGAAGACAAGCTCCTAAAGCTCGAAGGCGACCTCAAAAATAAAACTACTCAATCGAACCGCGAAGACAGCCCTCACAAGGACCAAGACCTATTCACAAAGGAAATTATGAAAGCAAAAGCCCTAAAGTACTTCAAAGCCCCTGAATGACCCCCGACGATGGTACGTCCGACCCAAGTCATCACCTCAGCAACTTTAGGAGCCGGATGTACCTCACAGATGCCTCGGACGTGACCCGTTGCAAAGCTTTCCCGACCACCTTGACCAAAATGGCGATAAAGTGGTTCGACAGCCTGCCACCAAGTTCGATCACGAGCTTTGATGACCTTGCCAAAAAATTCTTAGCCAGGTTCTCCATCTAGAAGGACAAAACCAAGCACACTCCAAGCCTGCTAGGGATTAAACAAGGAGATCGGGAAAGCCTCCGCAGTTACATGGAGAGATTCAATAAAGCATGCCTTGACATACAGAATCTTCCTACAAAAGCAGTGATTATGAGACTCATTAACGGTCTGTGGGAAGGACCCTTTAGCCATTCTATATCCAAGAAACACCCAACATCTATGAATGAGGTACAAGAACAGGCAAAAAAATACATCATATGGAGGAGAACTCCCGATTAGGAGAAACCTCAAAAACTAGATTCTCCTACCCACCTCGGGACAAGGATAAAGATTCAAAGAAGATAGAAGACCAACCTACTGAGAAACCCAGAAAGTACCACAACTACATCCCTCTTCGGGTGTCCCTTGTGGACGTTTATATAGAGATATGCAACACTGAGAAGATCCCACCCCGTCGCCTGATTAAACACAAGAGAGGAGGAAGCCGCACAGAGTATTGTGAATACCACCGAATCTATGGACATCCTACCAACGAGTGCTACAACCTAAAGAATGTCATAGAAAAATTGGCACGAGAAGGGAGACTAGATCAGTTCTTGGCCAATAGAACGGACGAGCCAAAAAAGAGAAGAAAGGACGAAGAGGGTGGACAAGATGAACACCCCGCTCACACCCCTGAGAGACATATTTACATGATAAACAGAGGATTCGCAGGAGGGGGGATCTCTAAGTCAACCCGCAAAAGACACCTTAAAGAGGTGTACCATGTCGGAGAAGAAGATAGGTCGCCCGACCTTCCCACTATTACCTTCACTCAAGAAGATGCGGCAGGCATCACCCCAGGACATGATGACCCCGTGGTCGTTACCATCATACTTGTCAATGCCAATCTCCAGCAAACATTGGTAGACCAAGGAAGCTCTGCAGATATTCTGTTTAAATTCGCCTTCGACAAGCTCGGCCTACATGAAAAAGAACTCAGAGCATATCCTAATAGCCTATTCAGGCTCGGAGACGCCCCAATCTAACCACTTGGGTACATCCCGCTGCACACAACCTTCGGGAAAGGAACATGGTCTATAATGCTAAGCATAGACTCCATTGTAGTCGATGTTAGCTCTGCATATAATGCCCTCATAGGTCGGACAACGCTAAATCAGCTCGCCGCAGTGGTCTCCACTCTATACCTATGCATGAAATTCTCCACTCCAAAAGGGATCGCCACTATAAAAGGAGACCAAAAACTCGCGCAACACTGTTACAACGAAAGTATGAACCTTAAAGGCGACTCCAGAGGAAGAGAAACCAACACTATTGAACTCGGGGGAATCAGAGCTCATGAAGAACTTCGTCCTCAGCCAGAAGGTGAGACCGAAGAAGTTCAGATTGGGGATACTCAAGACAAAATAACAAACATAGGGGGAAACCTAAACAGAGACTTAAAGGAACTACTGACAAAGTTTTTAAGAAAGAACTCCAACCTGTTCGCATGGAAGGTCGCAGACATGCCCGGTATTGATATCTGACTAATGTGCCATAGATTGGCAGTATATCCCGGATCCAGACCAGTACAACAGAAGCGCAGGAAGCTCAATGATTTAAGAGATTTTGCTCGATGATCTAGATTTTCTTCTTATAGAAAAGAATTACTTCATTACAAGCATAGTTCTACACCAATGAACAATTCTCCCAATCAAAAATTTTGAGTTGTCACATGTACAAACCCCAAATAAGAATTAACCGGAGTATTTGGACTCCGGGTCGTCTCACGAGGATTGCAAGGGAAGTAAACTAATAGCTAAAAAGTCTTGGCAAAGGTTGGTGGTCAAGGATCTCTATCCTTATCACTAACCACAACATGAGAATTGGCAAGGATCAACCCCATTAAGTCATCCTCTAACTAATAAAGGAGAGTCAAATGAGCTATGTCAATCTAAGTTCATAAGTCCTAGGTCTCCACCAATTCAATTAGTGAGATCTAGGGTTAATGGCTCCCAATCATCAATCACTTGCACATTAGCAACTCAAGAGTTCCTAAGTTACCTTCCCAAACCAAGAGCATAAAATTCTACTCTAAAGGCCAACCAAGCATTTTGTCAAACACTTGGTGGGTATAAAAGGAAGGAATGATAAATTGCAAGGAAAGATAAAATCTAACAACTACCAATTACAATTAAAGTAAATCCACATCTCAATTCAACAATAAAAGAAACATCAAACATTAAATTGCATTAAAAAGGAATCCAAATTCAACATGAGTTCATTAACATAAAAGAGAGCATAAAAGTAAAATTAACACTACAAACCATGAGAATCAAAGAGTAGAAGCAAGAATCCATAAATGAAACAAGATGAAAACATGAGATTGAACCTAGATCTAGAAGAGATTAACCTAACCTAACCTAATTCAAGAGAACAGAGAGAGCTTCTCTCTCTAGAAACTAACCTACACGATGCCAAAACTACAAACAATTGCTCCTCCCTTTGCTTGGGCTTCAATTCTGCATGAAATACACTCAGAACAAGGTTGGAATTGGGCCTGGGCTGCTCAAAAATTGCCCCCCAACGTTTTGCCTATAAGTGAGTCACGTGCGAGTATCGGCGCGTACGCACCATGTGCGCATACACGTCGATTGGCTATTTCTTCATCCATGCGGACGTGTCATGTACGCGTGCGCGTCTCTATGCGAAATCACATTTGCACGTGCGCGCCTATCGATGCATTCCCAATTCTTGTTTCCTCATGTATTCTCCACCTTGCATGCTTTTCTCCTCATTTCTTCCATCCAATACTTGCCTTATGAACCTGAAATCACTCAACAAACACATCAAGGCATCGAATGGAATTAAAGTGAGTTAAAATCACCAATTTAAGGGCCTAAAAAGCATGTTTTTATACTTAAGCACAATTCATGGGAGAATTACAAAACCATGCTATTTTATTGAATAAATGTGGGAAAAGGTGATAAAATCCCCCAAATTAAGCACAAAATAAACCACGAAATCGGGGTTTATCAAATCTCCCCACACTTAAACTAAGCATGTCCTCATGCTAAAATCAAGAAAGAAGTAAAAGGGTATCACATTTATTCAATGCAAACTAACTAAATGCAACCCATCTATATGCAATCTCTCTATATGAATGCATCTACTTGGTCAAAATTGGTCAACTTCCAAGAACACATATATGAGTAGAAGGGCTAAAGCCATAGCAGTCAAATCAACCCACAATTGAATTGAATCATTGAAAGATTTTACAAACTTGCAAGAAAAGATGATCATGGGTGGAAACATGTACTTGAGCGATCGAACCCTAACCGGATGTGTATCCGCTCTAGGCGCTCAAGTGTATGGGGTTGATTCACTCACTTCTCCCCCCAATCATGCTTTCCAAGATTTATTTTTCATCTAACAATCAACAATTACTTTATGCATGCATATAAATATCATGAGGGCTTTCCCATAGGTTGTAATGGGGCTAAGGTCAAGGTAGGATGCATATGGTCAAGTGAGCTTGAAATTTGAATCTTTGATTAATCTAAGCTTTCCACCTAACCTATATAACAACCTATACAATTCAAAGCTAATCTAACTACCCATTCTTCACTTTTTCACACACTCATGCATTCTATTTTTGGTCACCACACATATGCATTGACTCTTATTGAACTTCACTTTGGGGCATTTTGTCCTCTTTATATTGCTTTTCTTTTTTTTGCTAATCAAAGATCTAAATTAGGGACATTTATTGTTTTTCGCCTTAGGCTTGCAATGTGCTACAATTAAGAATAAGTGGGTTAAGCATAGGCTCAAAATTGGTTAACAATGGAAGATAATAAAAGGTAGGCTATTTGGGTAAGTGAGCTAATGAAACAATGGCCTCAATCATATAAGTGCATGTATACATAAAATAATGGACATATAGAATTAAACAAATCAAAGATTACAATCATAGAAAGAGAATAATGCACACAAGAATGAAAATAAGTGGTTATATGATGTAACCACACAATTAGGCTCAAATCTCACATGCTTGTATTTTTAGCTCAAAAACATGATCCACAATTGTATAATTCAAGCAAGTTCTAAATTTTTTTTTCAATCAATTGGGGTGCCCTATAGGTAAAATTCTTGAAAAATTTCATTATTTTGACTAAGCTTAATATATACATATGCAATGCAACCAAAAATCCTAAGAGACCTAAAAGTGAAATGCAGAAGTGTTGGGATTAGAAACTTGTTACCCGAAAATGCCGAGTGGTCGGACGACCTCCCCACACTTAAAAATTTGCCCCATCCTCGGTGCATTCAAAGATGAACAAGGGTGTACTGCGACTTTCCTAGTTGCTACCTTCAGCTGGTAGGTCAACCAGTTGCTGCATGTCCTTTTCCTGCTTCCATTGTTGCTTATGATGACTTATCCTGAAAATAGAAAATAGGAGATAATAAGACAAGTAAATGCACAAGCAAGGAAGCATGGATTATTGGAATGAGGTAATTCACTAGAATTTAGTGAGTGAGTTAATGTGACATTGATGAAAAATAGGTGTGTGGGTCCTAACTTTCATGCGGTTTAGAACTTACACCCTAGTATTTAAAAGCTATGTCACAATTACACAAAAGATGTATGCACTTCACTCATTCTAGTGTGCTTGAAATACTTCAAAAGACTTGTAGGTTAAGTCAACCAACAAGTAGTGAAGAAGCATAAAAGCATTCAAGTAAAAATCAAGCAATTGTGAAATTGGATAATGCATGGACATTGATTGATGTGTAAGTGAACTTAATGAACATAATGGTATATGAAACTTCCACCACTTGGTAAGGTTTTTCAAGTTCCTCCTCTTGCCAAGCTTCCTTAAGTTCAAGCTCTTCTTCACCAATTTCTTCAAGCTCTTCCCCATCACTCAAATCATAAATAGGAGGTTGAGTGAAGTCTACCTCCTCATCAATTCCGAGCATAGTGGGGAAGGATTCTTCAAGCCCAAAAGGATCATATGTTGGTATGGAATCATCATAAATAGGAGGGCTTATTACTTGGAACACTTCTTCCAATTCTTCAATCACATTGTGCCTTGGAGGTTGTGCACTCTCCTCCTCAACATCAACTTCAAACTCCATGGAAGAAGGCTCTTCAATTTGTGATTCCTCTATGTATTCAACATATCCTAAACATGAGTTCATTAACATAAAAGAGAGCATAAAAGTAAAATTAACACTACAAACCATGAGAATGAAAGAGTAGAAGCAAGAATCCAAAAAGGAAACAAGATGAAAACATGAGATTGAACCTAGATCTAGAAGAGATTAACCTAACCTAACCTAATTCTAGAGAGAAGAGGGATCTTCTCTCTCTAGAAACTAACCTACATGATGCCAAAACTACAAACAATTGCTCCCCCCTTTGCTTGGACTTCAATTCTGAATGGAATACACTCAGAAACAGTTTGGAATTGGGCCTGGGCTGCTCACAAATTACCCCTAGCATTTTTCCTTTAGGTGAGTCACGTGCGAGTATCGTCGCGTACGTGTCGATTGGCTATTTCTTTGTCCGCATGGACGTGTCATGTACGCGTGTGTGTCTCTATGCGAAATCACATTTGCGCGTACGTGCCTTGTACGCGTGCACACCCATCGATACATTCCCAATTCTATTTTCCTCATGCATTCTCCACCTTGCATGCTTTTCTCCTCATTTTTTCATCCAATACTTGCCTTATGAACCTGAAATCACTCAACAAACACATCAAGGCATCGAATGGAATTAAAGTGAGTTAAAATCACCAATTTAAGGGCCTTAAAAGCATGTTTTTACACTTAAGCACAATTCAAGGGAGAATTACAAAACCATGCTATTTTATTGAATAAATGTGGAAAAGGTGATAAAATCCCCCAAATTAAGAATAAACTACGAAATCGGGGTTTATCACTCAACCCAGAGAGATCACAAGCAGTAGAGGAACATGTACAGGCTTTGCTGTAGGCAAGGTTCATAAGAGAGGTAAAGTACCCATTATGGCTAGCCAATGTAGTACTGGTCAAGAAGTCAAATGGGAAGTGGCGGATGTGCACTGATTACACAGACCTTAACAAACCCTGCTCAAAGGATCCCTACCCACTCCCGAACATAGACACACTAGTCGACGCTTCATCGGGATATAAGTACCTCTCCTTCATGGACGCTTACTTGGGATATAATCGAATCCCGATGTATCAACACAACCAGGAGAAAACCTCGTTCCTAACCCCAAGAACAAACTACTGCTGCATAGTCATGCCTTTTGAACTCAAGAACGCATGGGCTATATACCAAAGACTGATGAACAAAGTTTTTGCCAATCACATCAGGAGGCTGATGTAGGTTTATTGATACGCGAAAACTTATCTCTCAACAAATTTCCTACCGGCAAGTGCACCGGATTATCGTCAAGTAAAACTCACTATAGAGTGAGGTCGAATCCCACAGGGATTGGTTGGTTGATCACCTTTAATTGGAGAATGTTTCTAGTTGAACGAAATCAAAATTTAATTGAGATTTGCATAATGTATATTGACGGAAAGCTTAAAGTGCAAGAAACGTAAATGACTGAATATTAATGACTGAATTTAAATGGCAGAAAGTAAATTTGCAAGGAATTAAAATACAGAAGCTTAAATTGCAAGAAATTAAATTTGAATGAGGATTGTTAAGCATAGATGTACAGTGCAAAATTAAAGGAATGGGTAAGATCAGAGAAGGGAATGCTCATTGGGATCAGGAGATGTAATAATCCTTCGGATCAAATTATTTTCATCTCTTCCTCAATCAATGCATTCATTGACTTTTCTTGGCAATCTTAGATGATTGGATCCTATTATCTTGGCTTACCAATCTCTCTAAGAATGAACAATTGTCCAATGTCTTGATTTAATTGCTAATGGAAAGAAATTAAGTTCGGTCACTGATTATACCACAAAAATTCATAAACCAAAGTATTGGTAGGATTACATGTCATGATATCCATCCAACCCCCAATTTAATCCAATGTGAGAAAGCATTTCTAGCATGAATTCCTCATCCCTCTCTTAAGGATCAGAGGAATTCCAATTATGAATAGCTTCTCTGTCAAGACAACTATGCAATTGAATTAATATCGAAAGCTTTCTAATAAAATCAAGAGAAAAGATAGAGGAAGAAGAATGAAAACTGTTATTGATCCATTGAATTACACAGAGCTCCCTAACCCAATGAAAGAGGGTTTAGTTCATCAAAGCTCAATTCAATTTACAGAAAAAAAAAGTGCAGAAAGAAATAAAGAAAGTACAAAAGAAACTAAAAGAAAAGTGCAGGAAAATGAGAATCAGGGAATTGAACTCCCAAAGCCCCATTCAGGGCCTACTGAGAGCTCCTTTCAATCTTGAACAATCCTTCTATTTATACTCTTCTTTCTCAATTTCAATTGGATCAAGTAATTGGATGTGGGCCTTGGCTGAAGCAGTTAAGAGTGATTCTTTAGTGATGGGCATGGGCAACTAACTTTCATATTCTGTACAGGTGCAATTTGGAATTGAATTAGCCTTAATGTTGGTGATCACGTTTGTAGAGAAACGTTGGGTCAAACATTGCTTGAAAAAAATGAATTTTGGGCTCTGCTAGCAACGTTTGACTCAATGTTGGAGGACCAATGTTCGCGCATTCACGCGTGCACATGACCCACGCATACACGTCAAACTAGTTTCGGTGCGTATGCATCGCTCAGGCTTTCGCGTGCAAGGCTGAAATGTGCATCTAGACGCGTACGCGTCGCTTCCGATTTTCCAATTCCAGATTTTGCCTTCTCATCACGCACATTGGCTTCAGCGTTGGACCGGCAACGTTCCCTCCAACGTTAGTCCATCCAAGCATGCACGTGGATCATCAAAAGTTAAGCTTGTGCGTACGCGCTGTATACGCGTACGCGTCGTTGTGCTTTTTCAAATGTAGAATTTTGGAACTCAGATCACGTACGTTGGCCACCAACATTTGAAGCAGCATTGTTGGTCCAATGTTACTCCATCTACGCGTACGTGTTTCCAACATGTGCGCGTGGATTGTCAGAATTTCCAATCCATGCGTGCGTGTACAGCACGCGTGCGTGTCGCCACAATTTTTCCCAATTTCCAGAAAGCACATTTTAGCAAAACAATGAGGGTAACGTTGGCTTGCCAACGTTCCCTCTAACGTGGGCACCAACAAATTATGCAGACTCTGCCTCCTTCTCAATATTGGGGGCAACGTTGGTGGCCGAACTTTGGTCACCAACGTTGCTTCTCCTTCTTCCTTCCATGGCCATTCTTCAACTTCCTTCTATGCTTTTCTTCACCTATCATCAAGAAAAACATGCATCAAAGCCTTGTTAACATCATGAGAATATGCATCTTTCTTAGCACACAAGTGATTATGGCAAAATTCTCATGAAAAAGCATCAAATTAACTATGTTTGCATGAATTTAAGTATGCATGATTTTTCAATCCAAATTCTTGCTTTTGATGCAATAAAGTGTAGAAAACTAATAGAAACAAAAGAAAATGGCTAGTGAAACTAGCCTAAGATGCCTTGGAATCATTTATGTAGATGACATACTGGTAAAGGCACAAAGAGAGGAAACGTTGTTATTCCAGATTTTGCCATTTGACCACAGACAATGGCACTCAATTCACTGACACGGGGTTCAGAAACCTAGTAGACGATTTGAAAATTAAACACCAATTCACCTCTGTAGAACACCCACAAGCCAATGGACAGGCAGAAGCCACCAATAAAGTCATATTGGGCCGAAAAGCTCCCCATGTCCTATGGGCATATCGGACGACACCACATTCCACTACCGGAGACTTGATGAGGGAAAAACGATTCCACACAAACTCAATGGCAAGTATATCGGGTCGCATCAAGTAGTAATAACTCACAGGAGTAAGGTCGATCCCACATGGATTGATGGATTGAGCAACTTTAGTATTGTGATGAATTTAGTTAAGCGAATATTTAAAGATTTGGGTGAAATTCGACTAACAGAAGTGAAATTGCAAGGGAAATAAAGTGCAGAAAGTAAATTGGCAGAATATTAAATTGTTGAAAGAGTAAATTGCAAAAACTTAAAGTGCAAGAAATTAAAAGAGCTAAAGCTTAAATTGCAAGGAAAGTAAATAACTGAAACTTAAAGTGCAAGTAATTTATATTGCTGAATCTAAATTTCTAGGAAACTTAAATTGCATGAAAAATAAAAGGATTTGGGTAATGGGAATCAAAAGAGAACTGGAAAATGTAAAGTGTAGTAAACTAAAGAACTCTCAGATGACAGAATTCAAATCAGGACTTCAGTACCAAAACAGAAAAGTGAAATTGCAAAAGAATTAAAACAGAATAAAAACTTAGATCGACTTTAAAATCCTAAAAGAGAAATTGACAATTGCAAAAGAATAACAAAAACAGAAAGAAAATTTAGTTCTCAATTGCCCTCTTAACAAAACAGAAAAGAAGAAATTGTAGAAGAAAGAAAAACAGAAAGTAGACTATGATCAGATCTCCAACTCATAAAACTATCCAAGGAAAAATAAAAGAAAACTCCACGATGAAGGAATTCAGAAGAATTCTTCAATCTGAAGTCCAAGACCTAAACAGAAAAGTAAAAGTTGCAGAAGAGAGAAAACAAAACAGAAAGGAAAACTCAGATATGATCCTAATTCTAAAATTCTCAAAAGAAATTAAAAGACAGCTCCCCTAAAAGAATTAAATTCTTCTCTATTTATACACTTTCTATTTCTGTCATCAAGTACTTGGAGTGGGCTTTTCGGCCTTTTATGAAGTGGATCAGAATGGCACTTTGTTGCAGCTTCCAGGGAAACGTTGCGTTCTCAAAGTGAGAGCAGCGTTCATTCACCCACGCGTGCGCGTCCCATGTGCATCCGCGTCCTTTTGCGTTTTTGCTCATCGATGCGTACGCGTCACTTACGCGTGCGCGTCACTATCAGTCTTCATCTCCCACCATGCTCGCATGCCCTTTTCACGCGTACACATCTTCAATAGCGTTCTCTTATTGAGCGCTACGTTTGATTAATGAACACTGCTCACGTGTGCGCGTCCTCTGCGCGTGTGCGTGGGTAGGAAAATCTCAATTCCAAGCTTTAGCGCCAGTCATGCGTGCGCGTGCTCTGCTCAGGTGCTCCATCGACGCGTGCTCATCATGCACGCGTGTGCGTCGATTGCAGAACCTTGCCTCCAAATCTCAATCTCCCCAAAAACACTGAGAAAATGAACATAGCGTTCTTTTTATAAACGAGCGCCAACCACTACCACGCGTACGTGTCATGCACATGTACGCGTGGGTATAAAAAAATTGCCCCTGACGCGTAGGCGTCTTGTACGCGTGCGCGTTACAAGTGAGCGTGGCGTTCTTTCTTTGAACACAACATTATTCTGCAATGCTTCTCCTTCTCTTCATTTTCTCACCTAAAACCAACCAAACAAGCAATCATAGTCTCACTAAAATCATAAGAATTTGCATCATTCATAATAATCCCTTAATTCTTGCATAAATCTCATGATTTTGTATAAAATTAATGATGTTTGATTAAACCAAAATAATCATGAAATTCCACTCCAACCACTTACTTATTGTGCAAGAAAGTGCATAAAACCTAATGAAACAAATGAAAAATGCTTGTGAAACTAGCATAAGTTGACTTGTCATCACGAGTCGCACTTCTGACTTGCCTATGGAACAGAGGCAATGATCCCCGTAGAGATGGAAGAAGGATCCCCCAGAGTGATCCTCTACAATGAAGATACCAACTCCCAAGCTCAAAGGGAAGAGCTCGACCTACTTCCAAGAGTTCGAGAAAGAGTTCGGATTAGAGAGGAAGCGCTAAAACGTCGAATGGCTTTAAGGTATAATCAGAAGGTAATCCAGCGAAGCTTTGCCACCAACGATCTCATCTTAATCCGAAATGATATCGGAGCAGGTCGGTCAGGAGAAGAGAAGCTAGCAGCCAACCGGAAAGGGCCATACCGAGTTACAGAAGTACTGGGAAAAGCCTACTATAGGGTATCCAACCTCGAAGGGCGGGAGCTACCAAGGTCATGACATGACTGTAACCTAAGATGGTACTATAGCTAGAAAATAGTAAAGATCTTAGGTCAAGGAACACTCTTTTACCTAAAAAGGTTTTTTAATGAGGCGCCAGGCCAAGATCTAAAAAACTGCCCGACCTAGAAGGGTAAGCACTCACATGTACACACTTTTATTTATATTTTTATCTTATTATTATTAGAATGAAAGTTATCGATTCCCTAAAAAATTTTCTACCAAGACATATTAATTTATGCTCATAAAACGCAAAATTCATTGCCCAATTAATTTACGCTCATAAAACGCTTCTAAAAAGTTTTTTAACCTTTCTTTGGCCTTTTGCATTAATTTATAAAAAGTAACCCAGAAAAGTGACCTAACGAGGTCTAACTAAAAATGGGATTACTAAAAGTAACTTAAAAAGGCCCGACAGAAAAGTCAGACCAATGAAAGGATCACTAAAAAGGGGACAAAAACATGCTTGAAAGGCCAAAGAAAGGTTAAAAAACCAGGGCCTGAAGTGCTCAGCTAAAAGGTACAAGCCCTGAAAAGGATTCTACTTAAAGCAAGAGCACGATCTCAAAACGGAGCTAAAAAGTCATCCAAACAAACTATAAAGAAAAGGTTCCCCATCGGAACACTACCTAAAAAGTTGTTGGAATACGACTAAAAGCCCGGATGGCGAAGACATACAGGTCAACGTCAGCTAAAAAGGGCGTGACCCAAAGAGACAAATACGACCTCGAAAAAGGGAACAAGTAAAGGTCCAAAAGGTTGAAAAGCTAAACAACTCCTGAAAGTAGATAATATTCAAAAGGAAAAAGCATAATTTCTAAACAAGGCTAAAAAAGTCGTCCAAACAAACCAAAAAAGGTTTTATACCAAAATTTATTGGAACTCGACTAAGAAGCCCGGACGGCAAGCCGCGAGAAAGACATAACCAAAACAAAGGTTATCAACGTGACCAAAAAAGGCGTGATCCAAAGGAGGACGAATCCCATAAAAACGAACATGGTGTCGGGCGGAAGTTGGTTTAGGAATTTTTCTTAAAATAGAGTTGGCGTTGCAAGTATAGTCCCAACCCACAATCAACTCTTGATCAAAGTTTGAATTCAAAGATGTCACTATTCAAAACCAATTCAATTCTGATAGTGTTTAGTTCCCGGATCATCTCCCAAGGACACTTCAGATCAATAAGTGTGCAATTCCTGTTGTGGTGGTCAAGGGGTTTTCAATGAAGGGATAAACATATAAAGCAATAAAAGAACATGCAAAATTGTAATAAATGAACTAATGAAGGAATTAGAGAACTAACTATGTAATATAGACAAGTAAGGTATAAAGAGGGTTAATGTAAATGTGTATGAAATATTTATGACATAAAAGGTATCTTGGCTTGGAGTAAGCTAAGGGTCCTTTCCTTGTTGGAACCACAACTATGACAATTAGAATGGATTAATCTCATGTGGTTAACCCTCACATCCGAGAGTAAGTTAAATGAGCATAAGTGTTCTTAACCCACAAATCCTAAATTGCTTGCTAATTGCTTTAGCAATGATGAGCGGATAATTTATACGCTTTTTGGCATTGTTTTTAGGTAGTTTTTAGTATAATTTAGTTAGTTTTTAGTATATAATTATTAGTTTTTATGCTAAAATCACATTTCTGGACTTTACTATGTGTTTGTGTGTTTTTTTGTGATTTTATGTATCTTCTGGCTGAAATTGAGGGACCTGAGCAAAAATCTGATTCAGAGGCTGAAAAAGGACTGCAGATGCTGTTGGATTCTGACCTCCCTGCACTCAAAGTAGATTTTCTGGAGCTATAGAAGCCCAATTGGCAGACTCTCAATTGTGTTAGAAAGTAGACATCTTGGGATTTACAGCAATGTATAATTGTTCATACTTTGCCCGAGATTTGATGGGCCAAATTGGTGTCAAAACACCGGTCAGAGACCATTTTCTCGTGTTAAACGCCAAAACTGTCATAAAAGCTGGAGTTAAACGCCCAAACTGGCACCAGAGTTGGTGTTTAACTCCAAGAAAAGCCTATGCACGTGAAAGCATCAATGCTCAACCCAAGCACACACCAAGGTGGGCCCCGGAAGTAGATTTCTACACTATCTACCTTAGTTACTCATTTTCTATAAACCCTAGCTACTAGTTTTAGTATAAATATTACTTTTTCTCATTGTATTAGAGTCTTGGTTATTCTGGTTCCCCCTCTGGGGGCCGAAACTAATGAACACCATTATCACTTATTTATTTTCAACGGTGGAGTTTCTACACCTCATAGATTAAGGTGTGGAGCTCTGCTGGTCCTCATGAATTAATGCAAAGTACTATTGTTCTTCTATTCAATTCAAGCTTATTTTTATTCTAAGATATTAACTTGTACTTCAACCTGATGAATGTGATGATCCGTGACACTCATCATCATTCTCACTTATGAACGCGTGCCTGAGAACCCCTTCTGTTCTATTTGCAATAGCTTGAGTGTGTATCTCTTGGCCACCTAGTCCACGACACATGGTTGCCTCTCCTGACAACAGAGCCTTGCATTCCGTGAGATCAGAGTCTTTGTGGTATAAGCTAGAATCAATTGGCAGCATTCTTGAGATCCGGAAAGTCTAAACCTTGTCTGTGGTATTCCGATTAGGATCTGGGATGGAATGACTGTGACGAGCTTCAAACTCGCTAGTGCTGGGTGCAGTGACAGTGCACAAAAGGATAATTGGATCTTATTCCGACCGACAGATGATTAGCCCTACGTAACCCGTAGCCAGACCATTTTCGCTGAGAGGATGGACGGTAGCCATTGACAACGGTGATCCCCCAACATACAGCTTTCCATGGAAAAGAGTACGCATGACTGGATGAAGGTAGTAGGAAAGTAGAGATTCGAGAGGAACAAAGCATCTCCATATGCTTATCTGAAATTCCCAACAATGAATTACATAAGTATCTTTATCTTATTTTATGTCTTATTCATCTTTTAATTATCAAAACCCAATAACCATTTGAATCTGCCTGACTGAGATTTACAAGACGACCATAGCTTGCTTCAAGCCGACAATCTCCTTGGGATCGACCCTTACTCACGTAAGGTATTACTTGGACGACCCATTGCACTTGCTAGTCAGCTACGCGGAGTTGTGAAGAAAGTGTGTGAGATCACGATTTCGTGTACCAAGTTTTTGGCACTGTTGCCGGGGATTCTTCGAGTTTGGACAACTGACGGCTCATCTTGTTGCTTAGATTAGGTTTTTTTTTCTTTTTATTTTGCTCTTCAGAATTTTTAAGAACGAATTCTAGAGTTTCAGATGATGCTTTTATCATCATAGGGGCTAGTTGATTCCCATTAATTTGGCTGTTGTATGTAATGTCCTGCTAAAGCTTGGCTTGCCATGTCTAATTTTTTTTAGACTAAAGCTTTAGACTAACATTGCATGATTCCTGGAATTCTTATTAAAAATTTTGAGTTTCTTATTTTCTTTTTCAAAATAATTTTTGAATAATAAAAAATTACAAAAAATTTATAAAATCATAAAATCAAAAATATTTTTGTGTTTCTTGTTTGAGTCTAGTGTCAATTTTTAAGTTTGGTGTCAATTGCATGTTTCTATTTTTCTTGCATTTTTTGAAAATATATGCATTGTGTTCTTCATTGATCTTCATGTTGTTCTTGATGATTTTCTTTGTCTGATCTTTGAATTCTCTTGTTTTGTGTCTTTTGTTGTTTCTCATGTGCATTCTCAAATTGTTAGTATCTCTAGTATGAAAATTTCTAAGTTTGGTGTTTTGCATGTCTTTCTTTTCTTAAAAATTTTCAAAAATATGTTCTTGATGTTCATCACGATCTTCATAGTGCTCTTGGTGTTCATCTTGACATTCAAAGTGTTCTTGCATGCATTCCTTGTTTTGATCTTAGTTTTTCATGTTTAATTCCATTCTGTTATTTTTCTCTCTCATCATTAAAATTTCAAAAACATTCAAACTTATATCATTTCAAGTCAATAATATAGAGAATTGAAGATTCAAAACATACAGCAGAGGAATCACAGAGAAAAAGCTGGGCGTTCAAAACACGCAGTAAGGAAGGATTTTTGGCATTTAAACGCCAGCCAGGGTACCTGGCTGGGCGTTTAACACCTAAGGAGGTAGCCAAGTGGGCGTTAAACGCAAGAATGGATACCATTCTGGGCGTTTAACGCCAGGATAACAGCAAGGAGAAAATTTTGTTTTCAATCCAAATCTTTTTCAACTTTTCAAATTTTAAAACTAATTTTTCAAAATCTTATATTTTTCATATCCCCTCATATCAATCATATATTTTTCAAAATCAAATCTTTTTCATTTTTCTTTTAATATTTTCGAAAATCCTTACTAACAATTAATGTTGTGATTCAAAAATTTCAAGCTTGTTACTTTCTTGTTAAGAAAGGTTCAATATTTGAATTTTAGATCCATATCTTTTAATTTCTTGTTAGTCAAGTCATCAATTTTAAAAATCAAATCTTGTTTTTAATTGTTTTTCAATCATATATTTTCAATCATATCTTTTTAAATCATATCTTTTTCAAATCACATCTTTTTAAATTTTAATTTCAAAATCTTTTTCTAACTTCTTATCTTTTCAAAACTTACTATTTCTTACCTTTTTCAAAACCACCTAACTACTTCTCTCTCTCTAATTTTCAAAAACCACTAACAACCTTTTTTTCAAAAACCTTTTTAATTAACCAATTGTTTTAAACTCTAATTTTATTTTACTTAAAAATTTTCGAAAATTCCTTCTCTCATATCTTTCTATTTAATCACTAACACTCCTCCTCTCTTAATAATTCGAACCCTCTCCCCTCTTTATATGTTTGAATTCTTCTTTGTCTACCTCATACTTCTATTCTTCTTTTCCTCTGACACATCAAGGAATCTCTATACTGTGATATAGAGGATTCCATACTTTTTTTGTTTTTTTTTCTCTTTCATATGAGTAGGAATAAAGATATAGGCATTCTTGTTGAAGCTGATCCTGAACCTGAAAGGGCTCTGAAGAGGAAGTTAAGAGAAGCTAAAGCACAACTCTCTGGAGAGAACCTGACAGAAATTTTTGAAAAAGAAGAAGACATGGCAGCCGAAAATAACAACAATGCCAACAATGCAAGGAAGGTGCTTGGTGACTTTACTGCACCAACTCCCGACTTCTATAGGTGAAGCATCTATATTCCTGCCATTGGAGCAAACAACTTTGAGCTTAAGCCTCAATTAGTTTCTCTGATGCAACAGAATTGCAAGTGTTATAGACTTCCATTGGAAGATCCTCATTAGTTCTTGGCTGAATTTTTGCAAATCTGTGACACTGTTATGACCAATGGAGTTGATCCTGAGGTCTACAGACTTATGCTTTTCCCTTTTGGGACAGAGCTAGTATATGGTTGAACTCATAACCTAGAGATAGCCTGAACTCTTGGAAAAAGCTGGTCAATGCCTTCGTAGCTAAATTCTTTCCACCTCAAAAGATGAGTAAGCTTAGAGTGAAAGTTCAAACCTTCAAACAGATGGAAGGTGAATCCCTTTATGAAGCTTGGAAAAGATAAAAGCAAGTGATCAAAAGGTGTCCTTCTGACATGCTTTTAGAATGGAGCATCATAGGTATCTTCTATGATGGTCTGTCTGAGTTATCCAAGATGTCATTGGACCATTCTGCAGGCAGATCTATTCATCTAAAGAAAACACATGCAGAAGCCCAGGAACTCATTGAAATGGTTGCAAATAACCAGTTTATGTACACTTCTAAAAGAAATCCTGTGAACAACAGGACAACTCAAAAGAAAGGAGTTCTTGAGATTGATACTCTGAATGCCATGTTGGCTCAGAACAAAATATTGACTCAGCAAGTCAATATGATTTCTCAAAATCTGACTGGATTGCAAGCTGCATCTGGCAGTGCTAAAGAAGCCTCCTCTGAAGGAGAAGCTTATGACCATGAGAATCCTGCAATGGAAGAGGTGAATTACACAGGAGAACCCTATGGAAACACCTATAATTCTTCATGGAGGAATCACCCAAATTTCTCATGGAAGGATCAACAGAAGCCTCAACAAGGCTTCAACAACAATAATGGTGGAAGAAATAGGTTTAGCAATAGCAAGCCTTTTCCATCTTTTTCTCAGCAACAGGCAGAGAACTCTGAGCAGAGTAGTTCTGGCTTAGCAACCATAGTCTCTGATCTATCTAAGACCACACTAAGTTTCATGAATGAAACAAAATCCTCCATTAGAAATTTGGAGGCACAAGTGGGTCAACTGAGTAAAAAGGTTACTGAAACTCCTCCTAGCACTCTCCCAAGCAATACAGAAGAAAATCTCCTAAGGGACATTTCCTTGTTGGAACCACAACTATGACAATTAGAATGGATTAATCTCACGTGGTTAACCCTCACATCCGAGAGTAAGTTAAATGAGCATAAGTGTTTTTAACCCACAAATCCTAAATTGCTTGCTAATTGCTTTAACAATGATGAGCGGATAATTTATACACTTTTTGGCATTATTTTTAGGTAGTTTTTAGTATGATTTAGTTAGTTTTTAGTATATAATTATTAGTTTTTATGCTGAAATTGCATTTCTGGACTTTACTATGAGTTTGTGTGTTTTTCTGTGATTTCAAGTATTTTCTGGCTGAAATTGAGGGACCTGAGCAAAAATCTGATTCAGAGGCTGAAAAAGGACTACAGATGTTGTTAGATTCTGACCTCCCTGCACTCGAAGTGAATTTTCTAGAGCTACAGAAACCCAATTGGCGCTCTCTCAATTGCGTTGGAAAGTAGACATCTTGGGCTTTCCAGAAATGTATAATATTCCATACTTTTCCCAAGATTTGATGGCCCAAATTGGCGTCAAAATGCCGGTCAGAGACCTTTTTCTGGCTTTAAACGCCAGAACTGGCATAAAAGCTGGAGTTAAACATCCAAACTAGCACCAGAGTTGGCGTTTAGCTCCAAGAAAAGCCTATGCACGTGAAAGCTTCAATGCTCAGCCCAAGCACACACTAAGTGGGCCCTGGAAGTGGATTTCTGCACGATCTACCTTAGTTACTCATTTTCTATAAACCCTAGCTACTAGTTTTAGTATAAATATTATTTTTTCTCATTGTATTAGAGTCTTGGTTATTCTGGTTCCCCCTCTGGGGCCGAAACCAATGAACACCATTATCACTTATGTATTTTCAACGGTGGAGTTTTTACACCTCATAGATTAAGGTGTGGAGCTCTGCTGCTCCTCATGAATTAATGCAAAGTACTATTGTTCTTCTATTCAATTCAAGCTTATTCTTATTCTAAGATATTCACTCGTACTTCAACCTAATGATTGTGATGATCCGTGACACTCATCATCATTCTCACTTATGAACGCGTGCCTGAGAACCCCTTCTGTTCTATTTGCAATAGCTTGAGTGTGTATCTCTTGGCCTCCTGGTCCACGATGCATGGTTGCCTCTCCTGACAACAGAGCCTTCCATTCCATGAGATTAGAGTCTTCGTGGTATAAGCTAGAATCAATTGGCAGGATTCTTGAGATCTGAAAAGTCTAAACCTTGTCTGTGGTATTCCGAGTAGGATCTGGGATGGGATGACTGTGACGAGCTTCAAACTCGCGAGTGCTGGGCACAGTGATAGTGCGCAAAATGATCACTAGATCTTATTCTGACACGATCAAGAACCGACAGATGATTAGCCCTACGTAACCCGTAGCCGGACCATTTTCACTGAGAGGACGGATGGTAGCCATTGACAATGGTGATCCCCCAACATATAGCTTGCCATGGAAAGGAGTACGCATGACTGGATGAAGGCAGTAGGAAAGCAGAGATTCGAGAGGAACAAAGCATCTCCATAGGCTTATCTAAAATTCCCACCAATGAATTACATAAGTATCTTTATCTTATTTTATGTTTTATTCATCTTTTAATTATCGAAACCCCATAACCATTTGAATCTGCCTGATTGAGATTTACAAGATAACCATAGCTTGCTTCAAGCCGACAATCTCTGTGTGATCGACCTTTACTCACATAGGGTATTACTTGGACAACCCAGTGCACTTGCTGGTTAGCTACGCGGAGTTGTGAAGAAAGTGTGTGAGATCACGATTTCGTGTACCAAGCAACAAATTAGCGTTAATGGGAATACAAATAATTAACATTCCAAGAATCGACACTAAATGTTGGACATTCCAACTCTAGGAACCCAATTAGTCAATTTCTCCAAACCAAGAGATAGAAAACTAGCCCAAAATCATAATTGACATTTTGTCAAATACTTGGTGGGCAAAAACAACTTAACATGGGAAAAATGAGAAAAAGCTTGAAACTAAAAGCAACAAATGATCTCAATCAACAATAACAACTCAAGAAAGCATGTAACAAACATCAATCATCAAATTCATCAACAAGAAATTGAAATTGCAAGAGAGAAGCAAAATTGAACTATAACTTTTAATATAAGAAAGAGTAAGAACAATGCAGCTATAAAGGGTAGTAACAAAGAGATACTTACAATGGAACTTGAATGTAAAACCCTAGTATAAACCCTAATAAAGATGAAAAAAAACTTAGAGAAAAACTATACTAAAAGCTTCCTAATACTACTCCTAAGCTATCCTAATGTTATTCTATGGTATGGTCTTCATTTTCCCTTCAATATGAGCTAAATGGCTTCAGAAATGGGCCTCCAATCCACCAAAATCGTGAGTCACGTGCACTTTTAATGGAGGCATGTGCGGCCACCTGTGCGTACGCACAGACGTGTGCACATGCACACTTCTGCCAAAAATTTATTCCTGTGCGTATGCATAAAAGTTTGTGCGTACGCACACATTGCTATGCTCTTCTCCTTTGTTTCTTCATGCTTCCTCCACTTTGCATGCTCTTCTTCCATTTCTCCAAGTAATTTCTACCTTATACATCTGAAATCACCCACACATAATATTAAGGCATCGAATGGAGGGAAAATGGAATAAAATAGGCTAAATTAGGCACAAAAGAGCATGTTTTCATAATCAAGCACAAATTAGGAGGAAAGTTCGAAAGCATGATATTTAAGGGAATAAGTGCAAGTTTATATGATAAAATCCATTCAATTTCAACCGAAAATCATCATCAAATATGGATTCATCAATTTTTCCACATTTAAACACTAGCATGTCCTCATGCTAAACACATTCAAAGGAGATAGATGAAGGGGAAAAAAACTTATTCTACGTACTACCTAAATGCATGCAGCTATCCTAAAGGTTACTTACTAATATGCACCATACTAAAAGTTGGTAAAACAGACCATGAAATTCCAATCCATCACAAGAAAGCTTTAGGGCCAATGCAAAGAGTTCATGCACTAAAATTAATATCTAAAGAATTGAATTGAAGGTTCCAAAACTAACCAATCGAACAACTTGCAAGAAGATACAATATGAGGTGTAAGAACATAGAATTGAGCGATCGAACCCCTCACCGGATGTGTATCCACTTAATTCGCTCAGTGTTTAGGTTTTAACCACTCAGTTCTCCTTTTATCATGCTTTTTCAAAGATTTGCGAGTCATCTAACAATCAACTAGTATTTGATGCATGAAAAACAAATATCATGAGGTCTTTAGAGGGTTGTAATGGAACTATGGTTTAGGTAGGATAAATATGGTTGAGTGGGCTTAAAGAATTAGTTCTTTGATTAGCTTAAGTATCCACCTAATCCTATATCACCTATATACACCCAAGAATATGACCTATCCATCCATTTTCTCCTATCTCACCCTACTCATGAACTTTCCTTTCAAAACATGAACATATGCATCCTTTATTTCGACTTTTTATTTCATACTCTATTATGCACAAGTTTTTTTTTTACAACGTAACTATCGATGCACATGTCAACACTAATGAAATGCATGAGCACTACCTAATTACCAAAAATTTTTCACAATGATTTCATGCCTTTATCACCAATGTTTTCCAACAATTCTCCTACACTTAGAATATACACACTAATCCACCCAAGCTAATCAAAGAGTAATTCAGGGACATCAATGGTTTTTCGCTTAAGGGGAGTGATGTGCTAAAAATCAGAACAAAGGGGTCTTACAGGCTCAAAAGGGGTTCCCAAAGGTAAATGTAAGGGTTGGCCATATAGGTTGGTGAGTTAATCATCAAAGATGGCCTAAATCACGCTAAATGCTTCCAAACAACAAATACAGGACATAAAGAATCATGCAAATCATTGATCATAATAAAAAGGAGTATAGTCACACAAGAACAAACATTATGGTTAAAAAATGCAACCATCTATTAGAGCTTAAATCTCACAAGGTATGCTGTTCTAGCTCTTTTCTATGTTCTATAAACAAAATACTCCAAGCAAGTTGAAAAACACCAAACTTTTCTTCAATTCAATCAATGGTACACCCTAAGAAAGATTTCATAGAAATTCCTTGGTGTTCACCAAACTTATTCACTCTATCATGCAACATGCAAGCATTAACTACCAAATAACCATAAACAATGAAGAAACAAGGTGCACTAGAGATAAAGTTACTCAAAATGAAGAAAAGGAACTACAACCGTATTGAAAAGTGTTTTGAAAAGAGAAATTTTTGCCCCCCTCGAGGTCGTCGAGCCTCCCCCACACTTAGTTTGTGAATGGTCCTCCATGCATGCTTACAATCCGGGAGAATGAGAACTATGGGGTCCACCTTTAGCTGGTGGTCTCGGAAATGGGTTGGTCACTTTCATAATGCTCCTTCCCAACTAGCTTAGACAAAGCCTCAGGAGTTGGGCCGGGGTCTCTTCCTTCTAGCTTTGCCGCTATCCACTCAAAATGCTTGTGCTCTAGATGCTCCATGTGGTGGATATCATGCAAGATATATTGGTATAAGTCCGAAAGAGATCCGAGAAACGGTAAGGGAGTTGATGAGGTTGGTAAACTTGATGGTGGTGCTGTGGGTGTCTTCTTCTTGGAGGGTATTTTCTTTGTTGATCCTTCCAAATCCCCCCTTGGAATGTACTTGTTGCCTCTTAGAAGCTTGAACATGATGTCCGACAGTTGCCTCTCTACCCCGCTGCTATTGCTAATTGCATCACCATCAATGGAAAAGGGATGTTGATCTTCATTTTCTCAATCAGTTTTCAAATCGATGTGCGAATCAAAGGCACGATGGCTATGTTCTTTCCTTCCATAATAGCCCAAAGTAGCAAAGCAGTCTTGAATCTGACATGGGTAGCATGGGTGCTAGGAATGATGTAGTCCGCCATAATTTGATGCCAAATACGAGCCTCGACATTCAAATCAGAGTAAGCAATGCTAGTGGGAACATATTTTCTCCCTTTGCTAAACTCCCAAGAAGGACCAGGATGTCCAATTCTCTCAAGAATAGGAGCCAAAGACATCCTCCCCTTGAACACATTCGCTTTGATTCTTAGATAGTCATTTTTCTCGGGCAAAATGTGTGGATCTTCATAATAGCTTCTAGAGCTTGGTTGGAAGTGTCCAACGTTTTTCCCTGGAGGAATACTGACTCTGCCTCCCAAGTTTGGTAGTTGGCGTAGAATTCCTGCACCATGATTTTATTAACTTCAATTGGGTCTTGCTCAAGAAACTCCTAATGAAGCGAGGCAATTCGTTCATGGATGATCGCCTTGTATTTGCTTGGAACCTTAAGCATCCGCTCCTAGTGGATTGTTCTTTTCTCAAATTTCTTTTATCGGAACTCAGCTTTTTGGTTAACCAAAACATTTGGGTTACTATTTGGGCGATCCATGAAGTGAGGTCTAGATGGGCAAGTTGTAAGTTGCACAACCGGTGAAGTGACCGGTGCCTTACCCTTCTTCTGCATCCTAAAATAAAAGCAAAAGATTTTCAAGATCATAGGCAACAACAACTTAAGATCAATGAGGAAGCACTAATAAAGTCAAGAAAATTGAATTCTTAATTGGAAGCATGAGAATAGTGTGATCCATGAGAAAGACGGTGTGTATATTCCAATGGTGCGCGCGGTAGGAACACACACACGGCCCGATACAACAGCAATCACACTCTTAGCCAATTCAAAGCTCAATGCTTCTCAATTAAGTGCTTAAGTTGCAAGTATACAGCATGAATCAAGAGAGCAACTTCAAGTAAGCACCAATGGATCCATATGAATTCTTTGAATTGAATGGTCAATGAGGTTGTCAGTGTAAAAGCTCATTAGCAAAAGAAGTTGTACAACAACAATAACCATGCACCCAAAGTGACATACCAATTGTTCATTTTTAAGAAGTGGTAATCACATGTACAGTGTTCTTGATTTAAAGCCAAAAGATGTTTGATCAAGACATCATCTAAAATTGAACATTTGTAAAGTGACCACTTATCCAAATTTCAAGATGAACAATAAAAATTGAGTTCTAACAACACAGTGCATTATAACCAAAATCACTCATCAAAAAATTACACAAGTCATGAAACTTTCGGGTGTTTGGAACCTTAAACATACTAAAAATAAAATGCATTGGGAAATTCAACTTGATTATCTTCAAAAGTGATTATTGAAGTTGCACAATTCATTATATATGCCTAACAACAGATAAATTAAAAGCATATGATGGCCATGTCATATGAATCAAACAAAATGTTCATAGAGGCATTTTATCAAATATGTGGTATGCAATGTGCAAACTCATCACAATCAATTCTAAATGCAATCATGATCAACCCACAATCGAATATCAACACTTGCAATACAAAGATGAACAAGAAAATAAAAAAAATGCAATAAATTTAATTTAATCAAGATGAAAAGAAAATAAAAACAATTGCAAAAATCAACATAAAAAGAAAATAAGAACTTGAAAATTAAGGGTTAAAGAAGACAGGAATTGAGAAGGGAACAATGGCACTTATTATAGCCACTGCGAACTCACGACGTTTTGTTCGCCAGAAAAAGCACTGGAGGAGAGAGACTCACCGGTGGTGAAGAAAGAAAAGAGAAGGGAAAGAAGGGAAGAAAGAAAAGAGGAGTAAGAGAGAGAGAGAGAGAGTGTGTGTCGGCAGTGGTTAACGGTGGTGGTAGCCGGCGGCTGGGTCACTTGAGAGTTGGGCAGAGGAGGAGAAAGCAGCAGCAGTGAGGAGGAGAAGAAAAGAAAACTACTGCTCAATAGGTTGCCCTGTTATCGCCCAAAACGAGTCATGTGCGTACGCACAGAGGCCTGTGCGCATGCACAGAAAGCAAAAATTAGAGGGGTGCGAACGGGCATAGCGTGCGATCTCTGCGACCAGAAAGGATGTATTAGAGTGGGTGGACGCACATCAGGGAGCGCGCGTACAGAGGTCACAAGACAGAGGGGTGTGTGCGTACGCACAAGATGGTGCGCACGCACATGACACGGAAAGGAGGGGGATGCAAGCACACAGAGCGTGCGGTTGCTCCCACCAGAGGGTTGCACTAAGGCATGCGCGTGCACAGTGGTGTGCGCTCGCACAGAAAGTTTCTTTTTTTTTCTCTCTCCTTTTTTTTTATTGAAATTGAACTTGCTTGAGGGGAGAATCATGTGTGCATGCGCACACAGGTCCGTGCCCACGCACAGTGCAAAGATAGGGAAAGGTTGTTCACATATACATGCCGTTCCCACGCTCCCACCAGAGGGGCTGTCAAATGGCGTGCGGATGCACACGTCTGTGCGGCCGCACAGGCAATGCAAGAAGGGGAACGCGTGTGTACGCATAAAGTGGTGCACACGCACAGGACAAGAAAAATAGAGCAGCGTTGATGAATCCATATTTGACGATGATCTTTGGTTAGAATTGAATGGATTTCATCACATAAACTCGCACTTATTCCCTTGAATAGCATGCTTTTGAACCCAAATTGTGCTTGATTATGAAAATGCCCCCTTTTGTGCTTAGTTTGATCTATTTTTATTTCATTTGCCTTCCATTCGATGCCTTGATGTATTTGTAAGTGATTTCAAGTGTATAAGGTAGGAATGGGTTGGAGAAAATAGAAGAAGAGCTTGCAAAGTAGAGGAAACATGAAGAATCAAAGGAGGAAAGCTCAGAGATGTGTGCGTGCGTACAACCTCTCGTTCATCCGCACAGGAACCCAAGCAGAGCGCGTGGATCAATTCGAGTGCATTGTGCATCCCGCTAAGCATCGCCTAGCGTGCGTGCGCACAGATACTTGTGCGTACGCATAGGAGGGAATTTTCGCAGAGTGTGCGGACGCACACGCTTGTGCGTCCGCACAGGTGTCCGCACATGACTTCATTAGAAAGGCATGTGACTCGTGATTTGAGGGCTTTGGAAGCCCATTTCTGAAGTCTTTTAGCTCATATTGGAGGGGAAATGAAGGACATAACATAGCATAGCATTAGTATAATTTTAGGAGTAGAATAGAAGGTTTTTAGTTTTAGTTTTCTCTAAGTTTTTATCATCTTCTCCGTAGGGTTTTATTAGGTTTTATATTCCAAGTGCCATTTCCATTTTTGATCATTAGATTTTGCCAATCTCATTGTAAGTATTCTCTTGTTATTACTCTTTATAGTTATATTGTCTTTAAAACTTTCTTCCCATTCAAGTTATAGTTCAATTTTGCTTCAATTTTGCAATTTCACTTTCTTGTTGATGAGTTTGATGTTTGATGTTTGTTCTATGCTTTCTTATGCTATCCTTGTTGATTGAGATCCATTTTTGCTTTTAATTTCAAGTCTTTTCTTATTTTTCTCTTGTTTAAGCTTTTTTCCCACCAAGTGTTTGACAGAATGTCAAACATGGTTTTAGGCTAAATTTTTGTCTCTTGGCTTGGGTAAAGTGAGCAATTGGGTTCCTAGAGTTGGAATGTCAAACATTTAGTGTCAACTCTTGGGTTGTTAATTGTTCTTGTTCCCACTTACGCTAAGTTGTTGCTATGGCAATTAGCAGGCAAATTAGGATTTGTGGGTTAAGAACATTTATGCTCATTTAACTTACCTTCCGATGTGAGGGTTGATCAAGTGAGACTAATCCAACATAATTGTCATAGTTGTGGTTCTAACAAGGAAAAGACCCTTAGCTCACCCCAAGCCAAGACCCCCCCTTTTTATGCTTTCAATTTTCCCATACATTGTTATGTTAATCTCTTTTATACTTTACTTGTTTATATTACATAGTCGGTTCTTTAATTTCTTCATTAGTTCAATCATTACGATTTTGCATGTTCTTTTATTGAATTATATGTTCATTTCTTCATTGACAACCCCTTGTCACTACAACCGGAATTTGCACACTCATTACCCCTTAAGTGATTCCTTGGGAGATGACCCAGGAGTCGATTACTCTCGGTTTTTTTTAAATTAGTTTTGAGTTGTGATACATCTTGTGAATTTCCAAATTGGTCAGCGACCAATTGTTGGGTTTGGGTCTATACTTGCAACTTTAGTCCTATTTTGAAAAATCCCAACTCGTACAATTGGGCGCTGTCAAGCGTCCACGCACAGGCTGTGCTGGCGCTGCGACCAGAGGGCAGTGCAAGGAGTGGCGCACGCACAGATGCCCTGTTTCACACAAATTTTTCTTTTCAAAACTAAGGTACCTACCCTTAGCATAACAATATACCAACCCCAAATCATACAAACAAGCATAAATTCATGATCCACAAGAAATTCAACTTATTCAACTCAAAAAATACCAAATCAAAACTAAGCTAATCATCAAATCACAAGAAGATAGCTAAATCAAAAAGCTATAAACAAGAGATAAAGTTGGAACAATGTTACCATGGTGGTGTGTCTCCCACCAAGTACTTTGATTTTGAGTCCTAAGTTTGACTTTGCATGGCCTCATTGGTCACTTAGGAACTTCTCCAAGGAGGAAGATCTCCAACTCCTTGGCATTCTTTGGTTGAGTGTGATAGAGTTTCAACATATCAGCATTAATTTTGAACTTGACCCCATTGATAGGGTGAATCACTTCCACCACTCCATAAGGCTTGACATCCACCACCTTAAACGGACCGTCCCACCTAGATCTCAACTTTTCGGGCATCAATCGCAACCTTGAATTGTAGACGAGCACCTCATCACCATTCTTAAAGCTCTTCCTGCTAATATTTTGGTCATGGAATGTCTTAGCTTTTTCCTTGTAGAATTAAGCATTCTCATATGCTTCTAACCTAAGACATTCCAATTCCTCCAATTGGAGCTTACGTTCCATTCCCGCCCCCTTCAAGTTTAGATTAGAATTCTTCACAGCCTAATAAGATTTATGTTGGATTTCAACTGGAAGATGGCAAGGCTTCCCAAAAACAATACGAAAGGGGCTCATTCCGATTGGGGTCTTGTAAGCGGACCTATAAGCCCATAATGCATCTCCCAATCTGGAACTCCAATCCTTCCTTTGTGGGTTAACCACTTTCTCTAAGATTCTTTTGATCTCCCTGTTGGATACTTCAGCTTGTCCATTAGTCTGGGGATGGTAGGTGATGCATGAAAACTTGTCTCTCAACAAATTTCCCTTCGGCAAGTATATCGAATTATCGTCAAGTAAAAACTCACAATAGAGTGAGGTCGAATCCCATAGGGATTGATTGGTCAAGCAACTTCAGTTGGAAGAGTATGCTAGTTGAGCAAAACAGAATGTAGTTTGAGAATTGCAAAAAATTAAATTGTGGGAAAGTAAATAGCAGAAAATAAAGTGCAGAATCTTAGATGGGGATTTGGGGAAATGAGCATGAAAATAAATGGCAGAAAGTAAAAAGAATGGGTAAGATCAGAAATGTGGAATTCATTGGACTCAGGAGATATTATATTCTCCGGATCAAATTCATTTTCATCTCTTCCTCAATCAAAGCATCTATTGATCTCCTTGGCAATCTTAAGTGATTGGGTTCCAATTCCTTGGCAACCCAATCTCTCTAAGCTTGAACAATTGCCCAATTCCTTGATTTAATTGCTCATGGGAAGAGATGAAGTATGGTCACTGATTATACCACATGTATTTCCAAATCAAAGTGTTGGGAGGATTACATGTCACTATATCCGCCCAGACCCCAATTTGGTCCAACATGAGAAAGCAATTCTAGCATGATCTCCTCATCCCTTTTCCAAGGCTCAGAGAAGATCCAATTATAGAGAGTTTCTTTTCCAAGATAACTAACCAATTGAATTAAGATTGAAAGCTTTCTAGTAAATCAAAAGAGAAGAAAGAAAAAGAGAATGAAAACTATAATTGATCCATCAAATTACAACAGAGCTCCCTAACCCAATGAAAGGGGTTTAGTTGTTCATAGCTCTAGAAATCGAAAATGGCAGAAAAGAATACATCGCTAGCTAAAAGTGCAGGAAAGTAAATATACAGAGGGTAGTTCTCCAAAGTGCCAAGCTTCTCTATAGTTCAAAACTACTCCTATATATACTACTTCTCTTGATCTTCTAGTGAGTTCTTCAAGTCTTGGATGTGGGCCTCAGATCTTGAGTTGAAGCAGTTACAATCTTTAGTGGGCTCAGCTTGCAGAGAAGTATGAATTAGGCATGGGCGTTAGTGAAGTTAATGTTAAGTGACATTGTGGGTTCGAGAACGTTAGTGGCAATCACATTTTTCACTAACGTTCCAACCCCATATAGCCCATGTTAACTCCAACGTTAGTGGCACCAACGTGACCACTAACGTAGCCTTGCAAACCTTCACAAGCATTATTGGGACTCACCTTTCCCAATAACGTTACCTTATAAACCTTCGCAAGCGTTATTGGGACTCACCTTTCCCAATAACGTTGCCTTGTGCCCTTTGTCCCTACGTTAGAGTTCACGTTAGTGTAACTAACGTGGCTCTTAACGTGGTTATGCCTCACCTTCAAGAGCGTTAGTGACACTTACCTTTGTCACTAACGCTCCAAGTGCCCCTACTCTCCACGTTAGAGCTCATGTTAACTAAGTTAATGTGGTCACTAACGTGGTAGTGAATGCCATCTCCAACGTTACTGACAAAGGTGAGTGTCACTAACGTTGGCTCATCAATCTTAGCTCCACGTTAACTTTCACGTTAGTGGTCTTAACGTGACCACTAACATGGGCAATGCTAGTTTGATCCAATGTTAGTGACAAAGGTGAGTGTCACTAACGTTGGCATTGTTCCTCTCTTCCACGTTAGAGTTCACGTTAACTAAGTTAACGTGATTCTTAACGTGGCTTATTGCCAAGTCTTGGAACGTTAGTGGTGTTCACGTTTACCACTAACATTGGAGCTTTCTTTTGTCTCCACATTAACTACCACGTTAACCTAGTTAACGTGGCAATTAACGTGGGCTTATGATGGCTTCGCAGGCGTTATTGGTGATCACTTTTCTCATTAACGTTGCAAGCTATTTACCATTCCACGTTAGTGGTCATGTTAACTAGATTAACGTGAGTACTAACGTAGTTCTTCCTTGCTTCCTTTGTCCTGAAATCAAGCAATAAAGTGTATCAAAGCTCTAGCCAAAGTCATGAGATTATGCATTATCAATTTATCATTCAATTCTAGCAAAAATCCTCATGAAATCATGTGAAATTCACAATAGTTGCTTGAATCAAGGTGTAAGTGTATTTTCATCCAAAACTTGCCTTATTCACTAAGAAAATGCATGAAACTAACCTAAAACAGTAAAGAAAAGGTCAGTGAAACTGGCCTAGATGCCTTGGCATAAGTAGGATGTGAAAACTTTGTGAATGATCCTGTACTTTTTCATCAACACCTCAATTTTCCTGTTGCAAAAATGGTTCCTTGGTCGCTCACGATTGCTCGTTGGGACCCAAATCTACAAATAATGTTATTTTTCAAAAATGAAGCAACGGTATTAGCGTCGTCGCAACGGGTAGGAATCGCTTCCACCCATTTAGAGACGTAATCCACGGCTAAGAAAATGTACACAAACTCATTGGAATTTGGAAATGGCCCCATGAAATCTATGCCCTAAACATAAAAAATCTCACAAAAGATCTTAGGTTGTTAGGGCATCTCATCCCTTTGTGAGGTATTTCCAGATTTCTGGCATTGATGACAGGATTTACGAATTTGGTTGGCATCCCTAAACAAAATGGGCCACCAGAATCTGCAGTCTAGCACCTTCCTTGCTGTTCTTTGTGGGCTGAAATGACCCTTACTCTCAGATGAGTGGCAAAATTGAAGGACGGATTGGAACTCAGATTTTGGCACACATCCTAATTACTTGGTCAGCTCTACACCTCTACAGATGTGGATCGTTCCAAAGGTAGTACTTAGCATCACTTCTCAATTTATCCTTTTGATGGTCTGAAAATTGTGGAGGAAAAATGTGTGCGACCAAGTAATTACCAATCGGGACAAACCAATGGGTGCTTTGGGATATTGCTTGCAAGATATCTAAGGGAAATGAGTCATTGATAGGAGTGGGATCTGAAGTTTATTGTTAAAGCCGACTCAAATGGTCCGCTACCAAATTTTGGGACCCACTTCTATCCTTGATCTCCAAATCAAATTCTTGCAAAAGCAATATCCACCTAATGACCTATGCTTTGACTCTTTCTTCTTTAGCAAATATTTCAAAGTGGCATGGTCTGAATACACCACTACCTTAGAGCCTAGCAAATAAGGTCGAAACTTATCTAGTGCAAAAACAATGGCTAAAAGATCTTTCTCAGTGGTGGTGTAATTCGACTGAGCCGAATCTAACGTTTTTGAAGCATATGCTATAGTGTAAGGAGCTTTACCATCGCGCTATGCTAGCACGGCTCCTACGGCGTGATTCGAAGCATCGCACATGATCTCAAAGTGTTGATCCTAATTCGGGCCTCACAAAATAGGGGTTGTGGTCAATGCTTCCTTCAATTTGTCAAAGGCCTCTTTACAATCTTTATCAAAATGAAACTCCACATTCTTTTGAAGTAGGTGGGAGAGGGGTAAAAGCCTGCGTGACCAAGAAAAGAACAGATCTTCCTCACCGAGGAGGGGTAAGGTAAACTCGAAATGACATTGATCTTAGCCGGGTCGACAGAGATTTCGTCTTTAGATATAATATGACCCAATACTATACCTTGCTTCACCATAAAGTGGCACTTTTCAAAATTCAATACAAGGTTAGTATTGGTACATTGTTATCAATGGTGATGAGAATTATACTTTTGCTCCCACTAAATTAACCTCTAACTATGAAGGTCAGTTAAGTGGACAAATTAATTTAATACCTAAAGTCCTAGTCAACTCCTTAAGGAAAGACTAGAGTTATAGGAATCTAAATTAATCAACAAAGATAATAATTATCAATCACGATGAGTTTGACAACTCAAGAGTTACCAATTAATCAACCAGAACCAAGAATATGGAAAGCTAAATTAAAAACATAAATATTTGGAATACCTCAAATTATATTGAATGGAGATGTCAATTCTAACATGGAAAAGTTCATAAGCCAATTGGGCAACATAAATCAAATACAAATAAAAGCTTCAGAGTAAACAAAAATAGAAGAGAACATAAATTATTAAACCTGGTACGAAGAAACAATCCTAATGACAAAAAGAAATCCTAATCCTAAAACCTAAGTGAGAGGAGAGAACCTCTCTCTCTAAAAACTACATCTAAATTATGAAAAGAGTGTATTATGAATGTATGATGATGAATTAATGGATTCCCCCACTTTGTAGCCCCTAATCTATGTTTTCTAGGCCGAGAACTGGGTCAGAAACAGACCAGAAATTGCTGATTGTGAAATCTGGTTCGTACAGGTTGCGGCAAAGTGACGTGGAGGCATCATCCACGCGTTTGCGTGGATTGAGATTTTGTAGATGTGACGCAGGCGCATCATCCACGCGTTCGCATCACCTAACTTCGGAGCAGCTATGGCAAATTATATATCGTTACGAAGCTCCGGATGTTAGCTTTTCAACAGAACTGGAATCATCTCATTTGGATCTCTGTAGCTCAAGTTATAACCATTTGAGTGTGAAGAGGTCAGGCTAGACAGCTTAGCAGTTTCTTCAACTTCTTGTATTCCTTCCACTTTTGCATGCTTTCTTTCCATCCTCTGAGCCATTCATGCCCTGGAATCCCTGAAATCACTTAACACACATATCACGGCATCTAATGGTAATAAGAGAGGATAAATATTAGCAAATATAAGGCCAAAGAAGCATGTTTTCAATCATAGCACAAAATCCGGAAGGAAAACGTAAACTCATGCAATCAGTATGAATAAGTGTATGAAAGATTGATAAAATCCACTCAATTGAGCATAAGATAAACCATAAAATAGTGGTTTATCAGGTAGCCACAAGTTCTCCACTTTCCGTTTTCACCATGGTGACCCCGGATTTCTTCGGCACTACTTGGACCGGATTCACCCACTCACTATCTGAAATGGGATAAATGATGTCCATTTCCAAGAGGCAAGTTACTTCTTTCTTAACTACATCAAGGATTGTGGGGTTTATCTATCTTTGCAGTTGTCAGACCTGCTTAGCACCTTCTTCCAAGAAAATCCTATGAAGGCACACTTGACGGATTATTCCCACAATGTCACTTAGGCTCCATCCAATCGCCTTCTTATACTTTCGGATAACCTCAAGGAGTTATTGCTCCTCTTGATTGGAAAGATCGGTTGCCACTATCACTGAAAATTTGTGTTCCTTGTCAAGGAATGCATATTTAACATGGGGTGGGAGTGGTTTCAAATCTTTCCTTGCTTTTTGGTGAGGTAACCTATCCTTTTGGTCATGGGGAATTGGTGAGGTACTTTCATCTTCTTCATCCTCAAGTTCTCCCTCTTTTGAACTTCCTTCAACAACGGGACCTTTTTGGGAGCTCATGGTGGTTGCCTACCCTGAGTTCATTTTCTCTTTCACCTTTAACAACATTTTTGCCCCCATCAATAGATTCCTCTTTAGGAATAGTGGATTGAGAGTTTATCTCATGAAATGGCTCGCTTCCTTTTGGGGTTATAGCATCAATGCTAGACTTCGGGGTTGATGGAGGTGGCAAGGGTGGATCACAAGGCGTCCCGAGTTAAGGAGGAGCAAGGTTGCTAGGGGTAGAGTGAGGAAGTGTTAGACAGGACAAGACCTCAGCAAGAGTTGCCATGCAATTATCTTGTTTTCTTTGAAATTCCCACTGTTCATGGATGAGGGCTTGAAAGCTATGCTACTCTTAAGGGAAGTTGATGTGAGTGGGATGGTGGTGAAAGCTAGGTTTTCCCAAATATGGTGATGGGTAGGATGGTTGAGAAGAAGTTGGTGGTGGGAAAGGTAAAGGGGCTTCAGAGTACATTGGTTGCGTCTTATGTAAAGGGCGTGGAGTATGAACATATGGAGGGACAAAATTGTAATGACGATGTGTTCTACTGGGTGTGAGAGGTTGATAGACATTAGGATCATAGGGTCCTTGCAAAGGTCCTTGTTCCAAGAATTGATTGCTTGCAACCCTTCCTCGAATTGGCCTCCTATACCTTGATGTGGACCAACGTTAGAATTGCTACCCCCTACATCATGTAACAACTAGACTCCAAGCCAAAAGGGTGATAACTTATGATGAAAAGGGAAAGATAAAACTCAACAATACTAATAGAGGCAATAGACAAATAAATATATACTCTAGTTATATCTACTTACCTAGGAGTAACAAATAAGAATGTTAGTTCCATGCTACATTCTGGAGTCAAATGCCAGAAACACGTCACGAACCAGAGTTGAATGCCAAAAACACGTTACAACTTGGCGTTCAACTCCAAAAGAAGCCTCTGCACGTGTAAAGCTCGAGCTCAGCCCAAGCACACACCAAGTGGGCCCCGGAAGTGGATTTCTGCATCAATTACTTACTTCTATAAACCCTAGTAGCTAATCTAGTATAAATAGGACATTTTACTATTGTATTAGACATCTGGGATTGTACTTTTGATCATGTGATCACGTTTTGGGGGCTGGCCATTCGGCAATGCCTGAACCTTCATCACTTATGTATTTTCAACGGTGGAGTTTCTACACACCATAGATTAAGGGTGTGGAGCTCTGCTGTACCTCGAGTTTTAATGCAGTTACTACTATCTTTTATTCAAATTCAATCTTATTTCTGTTCTAAGATACTACTCGTACTTCAACCTGATGGATGTGATGATCCGTGAAACTCATCATCATCCGTTCCTATGAACATGTGCCTGACAACCACTTCCGTTCTACAAGCGAAAGCTAGAGTGTGTATCTCTTGGATTCCTGATGCACGACGTATGGTTGCCCTCGCCTGACAATCGAGCCTTCCATTCCGTGAGATCAGAGTCTTCGTGGTATAAGCTAGAATTGATGGCGGCATTCATGAGAATCCGAAAAGTCTAAACCTTGTCTGTGGTCCTACATACAGCTTGCCATGGAAAGGAGTAAGAAGGATTGGATGAAGGCAGTAGAAAAGCAGAGATTCAGAAGGAGCACAGCATCTTCATACGCCTATCTGAAATTCCCATCGATGATCTACATAAGTATTTCTATCTTTATTTTCTGTCTATTTATTATTATTATTCGAAAACTCCATAACCATTTATTTTCCGCCTGACTGAGATTTACAAGATGACCATAGCTTGCTTCATACCAACAATCTCCGTGGGATCGATCCTTACTCACGTAAGGTTTATTACTTGGACGACCTAGTGCACTTGCTGGTTAGTTGTGCGAGGTTGTGAAGAAAGTGCTAAGTTATAAACGCGCATACCAAGTTGAAGCCATTATTAGAGATCACAATTTCGTGCACCTTTTGGCGTCGTTGCCGGGGATTGTTCGAGTTTGGACAACTGACGGTTCATCTTGTTGCTCAGATTAGGTAATTTTCTTTTGGTTTTGTTTTCAAAAATTTTTCAAAAAATTTTTTTTTCCTATTTTCGAAAAAAAATTTTAATTTAAAATAAATCATTCTATGGCTTCAGAAATTTTAAGAGTGGATTCTAGAGTTTCATGAAGCATGTTGAATCCTAGCTGGCTATAAAGCCATATCCAAATCCTTTTGGAATGAGACTTCAAGTAATCACCTCAATGCATGTAATGGCATCCTAAAGCTGGCTGGCTATTAAGCCATGTCCAACCCTTGGATTGGAGCTTTAGGCTAACATTGAAAGATTCCTGGAATTCTTCTTAAAAATTTTGAATTTCTTATTTCCTTTTTCCTATATATTTTTCGAAAATATAATAAAAGAAAATACATAAAATTCATAAAATTATAAAAACCAAAAATATTTTGTGATTCTTGTTTGAATCTTGTGTCATGTTTTAAGTTTGGTGTCAATTGCATATTCATCTTGTTCTTGCATTTTTCGAAAATTCATGCATTCATAGTGTTCTTCATGATATTCAAGTTGTTCTTAGTAAGTCTTCTTGTTTGATCTTTAAATTTTCTTGTTTTGTGTTGTATAATGTTTTTCATGTGCATTTTTGCATTCATAGTGTCTAAGCATTAAAGATTACTAAGTTTGGTGTCTTGCATGTTTTCTTTGCATCAAAAATTTTTCAAAAAATATGTTCTTGATGTTCATCATAATCTTCAAAGTGTTCTTGGTGTTCATCTTGACATTCATAGTGTTCTTGAATGCATCATGTATTTTGATCCAAAATTTTCATGTTTTGGGTCATATTTGTGTTTTTCTCTCTCGTCATTAAAAAAATTCAAAAATAAAAAAATATCTTCTCCTTTTTCTCTCATAATTTCGAAAATTTGAGTTGACTTAGTAAAAAGATTTTAAAATTAGTTGTTTCTTAAAAGTCAAGTCAAATTTTCAAATTTAAAAATCTTATCTTTTTCAAAACTTTTTCAAAAATCAAATCTTTTTCATTTTTCTTTTATGATTTTCGAAAATTTTCAAAAATTATTTTCAAAATCTTTTCTTAATTTTATTTCAAAGTTTTCGAAACTTAACTAACAAGTAATGTGATTGATTCAAAAATTTGAAGTTTGTTACTTTATTGTTAAGAAAGGTTCAATCTTTAAATTCTAGAATAATATCTTAGTTTCTTGTTAGTCAAGTAAATTAATTTTAATTTTAAAAATTAAATCTTTTCCAACCATATCTTTTTAATCATATCTTTTTATCATATCTTTTTCAAAATTTTATCTTTTTCAAAAATTTGATTTCAAAATATCTTCTTATCTTCTTATATTTTCAAATTTGATTTTCAAATCTTTTTCAACTAACTAATTGACATTTTGTTTGTTTCTTATCTTTTTCAAAACCACCTAACAACTTTTCTCTCTCCAATTTTCAAAAATACCTCCCTCTTTTTCAAAAATTCTTTTTAATTAATTAATTGTTTCAAATTTTAATTTTAATTTTAATTCCCCTTTAATTTTCAAAAATCATTAACTCCTTTTCAAAATTATTTTCGAAAACTTCTGTCTCTCATCTTATTCTATTTATTTATTCATTTACTAACACTTCTCTTCATCTCAAATCACTGCCCCTATCCTCACCCTTGTGTTTGGATTATTCATTCTTCTTCACTCTTATTCCCTTTCTTCTTCTACTAGTATAAAGGAATCTCTATACTGTGACATAGAGGATTCCTCTTCCCTTTCTGTTCTCTTCTTTCTCATATGAGCAGGAATAAGGAAAAGGGCATTCTTGTTGAAGCTGATTCTGAACCTGAAAGGACTCTGAAGAGGAAACTAAGAGAAGCTAAATTACAACAATCCAGAGACAACCTTACTGAAATTTTTGAACAAGAAAAGGATATGACAGCCGAACCCAACAACAACAATGCAAGGAGGATGCTTGGTGATTATACTACACCTACTTCCAAGTTTGATGGAAGAATCATCTTAATTCCTGCCATTGGAGCAAAGAATTTTGAGCTGAAACCTCAACTAGTTGCTCTAATGCAACAAAATTGCAAGTTTCATGGACTTCCATCAGATGATCCCTACCAGTTTTTAACTGAGTTCTTGCAGATCTGTGAGACTGTTAAGACTAATGGAGTAGATCCTGAAGTCTACAGGCTCATGCTTTTCCCTTTTGCTGTAAGAGACAGAGCTAGAACATGCTTGGACTCAAAACCTAAGGATAGCCTTGGTGGACGAAATTGTGATCACTACAACTTCGCACGACTAACCAACAAGTGTACTGGGTCGTCCAAGTAATAAACCTTACGCGAGTAAGGGTCGATCCCACAGAGATTGTTGGTGTGAAGCAAGCTATGGTCA
>NC_029772.3:75185386-75188923 GCF_000817695.3 Arachis duranensis | reverse complement strand
TAGAATGGACCATGATAGATATATTCTATTATGGTCTGTTTGAGTTTTCTAAGATGTCACTGGACCACTCTGTAGGTGGATCTATTCACCTAAAGAAAACACCTGCAGAAGCTCGGGAACTTATTGAAATGGTTGCAAATAACCAATTCATGTACACTTCTGAGAGGAATTCCGTGAATAATGGGACACCTCAGAGGAAGGGAGTTATTGAAATTGATGCTCTGAATGCCATATTGGCTCAGAACAAAATGTTGACTCAGCAAGTCAACATGATTTCACAAAGTCTGAATGGATGGCAAAATGCATCCAACAGTACTAAAGAAGCATCTTCTGAAGAAGAAGCTTATGATCCTGAAAACCCTGCAATGGCAGAGGTAAATTACATGGGTGAACCTTATGGAAACACCTATAATTCTTCATGGAGAAATCATCCAAATTTCTCATGGAAGGATCAACAAAAGCCTCAACAAGGCTTTAATAATGGTGGAAGAAACAGGTTTAGTAATGGCAAGCCTTTTCCATCATCTTCTCAGCAACAGACAGAGAATTCTGAACAGAGCACCTCTAACTTGGCAAATATAGTCTCTGATTTGTCTAAGGCCACTTTAAGCTTCATGAGTGAAACAAGGTCCTCCATTAGAAATTTGGAGGCACAAGTGGGCCAGCTGAGTAAGAAAGTCACTGAAACTCCTCATAGTACTCTCCCAAGCAATACTGAAGAGAATCCAAAAAGAGAGTGCAAGGCCATTGATATAATCAATATGGCCGAACCTAGAGAGGAAGGGGAGGACGTGAATCCCAATGAGGAAGATCTCATGGAACGTCTCCCAACTAAGAAGGAGTTCCTTATTGAGGATCCAAAGTAATCTGAGGCTCATATAGAGACTATAGAGATTCCATTAAACCTTTCTCTGCCATTCATGAGCTCTGAAGACTATTCTTCCTCTGAAGAGGATGAAGATGTAACTGGAGAGCAAGTTGCTCAATATCTAGGAGCTATCATGAAGCTGAATGCCAAGTTATTTGGTAATGAGACTTGGGAAGGTGAACCTCCCTTGCTCATTAGTGAACTAAATACCTGGGTTCAGCAAACTTTACCTCAAAAGAGACAAGATCCTGGCAAATTCGTAATACCCTGCACCATAGGCACCATGACCTTTGAAAAAGCTCTGTGTGACCTAGGGTCAGGTATAAATCTTATGCCACTCTCTGTAATGGAGAAGCTGGGGATCATTGAGGTACAACCTGCCATATTCTCATTACAAATGGCAGACAAGTCAGTAAGACAAGCTTATAGATTGGTAGAGGATGTGTTAGTAAAGGTTAAAGGCCTTTACATCCCTGCTGATTTCATAATCTTAGACACTAGGAAGGAGGAGGATGAATGCATCATCCTTGGAAGACCTTTCCTTGCCACAGCAGGAGCTGTGATAGATGTTAACAGAGGAGAATTAGTCCTTCAATTGAATGGGGACTACCTTGTGTTTAAGACTCAAGGGTGTTCTTCTGTATACATGGAGAGGAAGCATGAAAAGCTTCTCTCAGTACAAAGTCAAACAAAGGCCCCACCATCAAACTCTAAGTTTGGTGTTGGTAGGCCACAGCCAGACACTAAGTTTGGTGTTGAATCCCCATATCCAAACTCTAAGTTTGGTGTTGGGAGTTTAGAACATTGACCTGATCACCTGTGTGGCTCCATGAGATCCCACTGTCAAGCTATTGACATTAAAGAAGCGCATATTGGGAGGCAACCCAATTTTTATTTATCTAATTTTATTTTATTTTTATTGTTTTTTTATGTTTTATTAGGTTCATGATCATGTGGAGTCATGAAAAAATACTATAATTAAAAACAGAATAAAAAACAACAGAAGAAAAATCACACCCTGGAGGAAGAACTTACTGGCGTTTAAACGCCAGTAAGGAGCATCTGGCTGGCGTTCAATGCCAGAACAGAGCATGGATCTGGCGTTGAACGCCAGAAACAGGCCGCATCCTGGCGTTTGAACACTAGGAATATACCCTGAGGAGAGCTGGCGCTGAACGCCAGAAATAAGCATGGAACTGGCGTTCAACGCCAGAAACATGCTGCAATTGGGTGTTGAACGCCCAACATAAGCATCACTTCGGTGTTTAAATGCCAGAATTGTATGCAAAGGTGTTTTACATGCCTAATTGGTGCAGGGATGTAAATCCTTGACACCTCAGGATCTGTGGACCCCACAGGATCCCCACATACCTCAACTCACCTTCTCTCTTCTTCACCAATCACCTTAATCCCTCTTCCCCATCACTTCTTCACCACTCACATCCATCCATCTCTTTCCTACCCAATCCCACCCATATGGCCGAAACATACACATCTTTCCCTCTCCTCCATATCTTCTTTTCCTTCCATTCTTTTTTCTTTTGCTCGAGGGCGAGCAATATTCTAAGTTTGGTGTGGTAAAAGCGTAGCTTTTTTTGCTTTTCCATAACCATTGATGGCACCTAAGGCTAGAGAAACCTAAAAGAAAAAAAGAGAAAAGCGAAGACAATTGCTTCCACCTCCGAGTCATGGGAGATGGAGAGATTCATCTCAAGAATCCATAGCTCAGTAGTAGATTATTTGACTGCAAATCAAGAGATCCCTGAGATACCTCAGGGAATACATGTTCCTGCACATAATTATTGGGAGCAACTAAGGATAGGAGCACCAAAATCACTAGGGATCAAGCAACAAAGGCAAGGAAGAGACATAGAGGAGCTCAAAAAGCACCATTGGTCCTTCAAGAAGGCACCACCCTCACTAAGGTGGACTCATTCCTTAACTTCCTTGTTCTTAATTCTCTGTTTTTCGATTTTTAAGCTTTATGTTATCTATGTTTGTGTCTTTATTACATGATCATTAGTATGTAGTAACTATGTCTTAAAGCTATGAATAATTTCATGAATCCTTCACCTTTCTTAAATGAAACATGTTTTTAATACAAAAGAACAAGAAGTACATGAGTTTCGAATTTATCCTTGAATTTACTTTAATTATATTGATGTGGTGACAATACTTTTTGTTTTTTGAACATGAATGTTTGAACAGTGCATATTTTTGATCTTGTTGTTTATGAATGTTAAAATTGTTGGCTCTTGAAAGAATGATGAACAAAGAGAAATGCTATTGATAATCTGAAAAATCATGAAATTGATTCTTGAAGCAAGAAAAAGCAGTGAATAGCAAAAGCTTGCGAAAAAAAAGTGGCGAAAAAAAGAGATAATAGAAAGAAAAAGAAAAAGCAAGCAGAAAAAAGCCAATAGCCCTTAAAACCAAATGACAAGGGTAAGAAGGATCCAAGGCTTTGAGCATCAATGGATAGGAGGGCCCAAGGAAATAAAATCCAGGCCTAAGCGGCTAAATCAAGCTGTCCCTAACCATGTGCTTGTGGCATGCAGGTCCAAGTGAAAAGCTTGAGACTGAGTAGTTAAAGTCGTGATTCAAAGCAAAAAGAGTATGCTTAAGAGCTCTGGACACCTCTAACTGGGGACTTTAGCAAAGCTGAGTCA
>NC_029772.3:75139293-75185375 GCF_000817695.3 Arachis duranensis | reverse complement strand
GTGCTTAGGGCCACAGCCAAGACTCATAAAAGTAGTTGTGTTCAAGAATCAACAAACTTAACTAGGAGAATCAATAACACTATCTGAATTTCTGAGTTCCTAGAGATGCCAATCATTCTAAACTTCAAAGGATAAAGTGAGATGCCAAAACTGTTCAGAGGCAAAAAGCTACAAGTCCCGCTCATCTAATTAGAATTAATATTCATTGATATTTTGGGATTTATAGTATATTCCCTTCTTTTTATCCTAATTGATTTTCAGTTGCTTGGGGACAAGCAACAATTTAAGTTTGGCGTTGTGATGAGCGGATAATTTATACGCTTTTTGGCATTGTTTTTAGGTAGTTTTTAGTAGGATCTAGTTACTTTTAGGGATATTTTCATTAGTTTTCATGCTAAATTCACATTTCTGGACTTTACTATGAGTTTTTGTGTTTTTCTGTGATTTTAGGTATTTTCTGGCTGAAATTGAGAGACCTGAGCAAAACTCTGATAAAAGGCTGACAAAGAACTGCTGATGCTGTTAGATTCTGACCTCCCTGCACTCGAAATGGATTTTCTGGAGCTACAGAACTCCAAATGGCTCGCTCTCAACGGTGTTGGAAAGTAGACATCCAGAGCTTTCCAGCAATATATAATAGTTCATACTTTATTCGTGATTAGACGACGTAAACTGGCGCTCAATTCCAGTTCCATGCTGCATTCTGGAGTCAAACGCCAGAAACACGTCACGAACCAGAGTTGAACGCCAAAAACACATTAAAACTTGGCGTTCAACTCCAAAAGAAGCCTCTGCACGTGTAAAGCTCAAGCTCAGCCCAAGCACACACCAAGTGGGCCCCGGAAGTGGATTTCTGCATCAATTACTTACTTCTGTAAACCCTAGTAGCTAGTCTAGTATAAATAGGACATTTTACTATTGTATTAGACATCTGGGATTGTATTTTGTGATCATGTGATTACGTTTTGGAGGCTGGCCATTCGGCCATGCCTGAACCTTCATCACTTATGTATTTTCAACGGTGGAGTTTCTACACACCATAGATTAAGGGTGTAGAGCTCTGCTGTACCTCGAGTTTTAATGCAATTACTACTATCTTTTATTCAAATTCAATCTTATTTCTGTTCTAAGATACTACTCGTACTTCAACCTGATGGATGTGATGATCCGTGACACTCATCATCATCCGTCCCTATGAACGCGTGCTTGACAACCACTTCCGTTCTACAAGCGAAAGGTAGAGTGTGTGTCTCTTGGATTCCTGATGCACGACACATGGTTGCCCTTGCTTGACAACCGAGCCTTCCATTATGTGAGATCAGAGTCTTTGTGGTATAAGCTAGAATTGATGGCGGCATTCATGAGAATTCGGAAAGTCTAAACCTTGTCTGTGATATTCCGAGTAGGATTCTGGGATTGAATGACTGTGACGAGCTTCAAACTCGTGATTGTTGGGCGTGATGACAAACGCAAAAGAATCAAGGGATTCTATTCCGACATGATCGAGAACCGACAGATGATTAGCCATGCCGTGACAGAGCATTTGGACCTTTTTCACTGAGAGGATGGGATGTAGCCATTGACAACGGTGATGCCCTACATACAGCTTGCCATGGAAAGGAGTAAGAAGGATTGGATGAAGGTAGTAGGAAAGCAGAGATACAGAAGGAGCACAGCATCTTCATACGCCTATCTAAAATTCCCATTGATGATATACATAAGTATTTCTATCTTTATTTTCTGTCTATTTATTATTATTATTCGAAAACTCCATAACCATTTATTATCCGCCTGACTGAGATTTACAAGATGACCATAGCTTGCTTCATACCAACAATCTCCGTGGGCTCGACCCTTACTCACGTAAGGTTTATTACTTGGACGACCCAGTGCACTTGCTGGTTAGTTGTGCGAGGTTATGAAGAAAGTGCTAAGTTATAAACGCGCATACCAAGTTGAAGCCATTATTAGAGATCACAATTTCGTGCACCAGGTGCCAAAAACATGGTGTCGGGCCAAAGTGGGTTTAGGAATTTTCCTAAAAATAGAGTTGGAGTTGCAGGTATAGTGCCAACCCACAATCAACTCTCGATCAAAGTTTGAATTCAAAGATGTCACTATTCAAAACCAATTCAATTCCGGGAGTGTTTAGTTCCCGGGTCGTTTCACAAGGAGACTTGAGATCAATGAGTATGCAATTCCGGTTGTGGTGTTCAAGGGGTTTTCAATGAAGGGATAAAAATATAAAGTAATAAAAGAACATGCAAAATTGTAATAAATGAACTAATGAAGGAATTAGAGAACTAACTATGTAATATAGACAAGTAAGGTATAAAGAGGGTTAATGTAAATGTGTATGAAAGATTTAAGACAAAAAAAGGTATCTTGGCTTGGAGTGAGCTAAGGGTCCTTTCCTTGTTGGAACCACAACTATGACAACTAGAATGGATTAATCTCACTTGGTTAACCCTCACATCCGAGAGTAAGTTAAATGAGCATAAGTGTTCTTAACCCACAAATCCTAAATTGCTTGCTAATTGCCTTAGCAACAAATTAGCTTTAGTGGGAACAAAAACAATTAACAATCGAAGAATTGACACTAAATATTGGACATTCCAACTCTAGAAACCCAATTGCTCACTTTCCCCAAGCCAAGAGATAGAAAACTAGCCCAAAATCATATTTGACATTTTGTCAAACACTTGGTGGGCAAAAACAACTTAACATGGGAAAAATGAGAAAAAGCTTGAAACTAAAAGCAACAAATAATCTCAATCAATAATAAAAACTCAAGAAAGCATGTAACAAACATCAATCATCAAATTCATCAACAAGAAATTGAAATTACAAGAGAGAAGTAAAATGGAACTAGAACATGAAATATAAGAAAGAGTAATAACAATGTAGCTATAAAGAGTAGTAACAAAGAGATACTTACAATGGAAGCTAGCAAAATCCAAGATCAAAATTGGAAATGGAACTTGAATGTAAAACCCTAGTATAAACCCTAATAAATATGATGAAAAACTTAGAGAAAAACTATACTAAAAGCTTCCTAATATTACTCCTAAGCTACCCTAATGTTATTCTATGGAAGGCTAGGGTATTCGAATTCCTTGCCCCCTTGTGGGCGTTGAATGCCTAGCCCTTGCTCCGTGGCTGGCGGTCAATGCCAACTTGCGTCATTCATGGCGTTGAATGCCCATTGGGGACCTTCATCTTGGCATTCAATGCCAGGTCATTGCCCCCTTTTGGGCGTTGAACGCCCAGCCTCTGCTCCCTGGCTGGCATTCAACGGCAGCAATGCTGCGCTTCTTGGGCGTTGAATGCCCAGTTGGAGCTCCCTGGCTGGCGTTCAACGATAGCTTTCTACCTCCTTTTGGGTGTTAAACGCCCACTAGGGACTCCTCCCTTGGCGTTCAATGCCAGCTTGGCTACTCTTCTTGGGTGTTGAACGCCCACTCTTACCTCCTTCTGTGGCTTTCAATGCTACCAAGGTACTTGCTCCAGGTTGTTCTGTTTCTATCTCTGAATGTCTCTGTCTCTGTTCTGACTATTGCACATGATCACAAATTTAAAGAAATAACTATGAAAATAAACTTAAAGAAAAATAGTAATAACTATTTATGTTGTGTTGCATCCCAACAAGCACTTTTTTAACGTCACTAGCTTGACAGTTAGCTAACTTTCTTCCTCTTCTTCCAGTTGGTTAACAGAAATGACTTCATAGGAGAAGAGGAGGAGATGAGTGCCCTCAGATTGGAATTCCTCCTAACAAGTTTTCTTTTAGTGTGATTATCTTAGTTCTCCTTGCTTGTTAGGGTAGAGGTTGTATTGTTTCTCCATCCCCTATGCATCTTCCTCTTGGGACCTTCCTCCTTGGTGGGTGGTGGCTGCCCAACACCAAACTTAAGTTTGATGTTTGAGGAAACTCTGTGAGTTTTCACCAAGGGAGAAGGCTTTAGTATTGTACTCTGCATGGAAGTACCTCCTTTGTCAGGGGGTAGTGGAGGTTGAAGGACTTTGATAATAATGTAATCGTTCTGTAACCTCATCACTAATTTGCCTCTCTCAGGATCAGAGAGGTTTCTTCCAGTAGATAGAGACCAAAACCTCGGCAAAAGGAATATTGATTTGCATCTTTCTAGAGCCTTCCAAGGATTGTGAGCAGTGCTATTCCTTGGTCTCCTTTTGGGGTATCTGAGGGTGTGGTACTTCAAATTTTCTTCCCATAAGAAAGGTATGCAACAATGTCCTTCCAGCCTCTTCTTGAGCCTCTTATTCATTTAGTTCCTCAACAGTGTGTACCACCTTAGGCTCGGCCTCTTTGGTAATAATGAGGGCCTGACACTCTTCTCTTGGATTCACCTCGGTGTCTCTAAGAAGAGTGTTAGGGTGTCTCTGCAGTGTCTGAGAAAGATTCCTCTGAATGACAGCAGTGCGCTCCCTAGTAAGAGCCACTGTCTCTCCTTTCCTCCAATCCCTCTTGTTATTTAGTATTTCCTTCATAAACTTAGCATATTAAGGCATTTGTTCAGGAGCCTCTACAAAGGGGATTTGGATATCTAGCTTATTGGAAGCTTCTAAGAATTTGGCAAATTGCCTATCCTTTTCTGCTTTCTGGAATCTTTGAGGGTATGGTAACTTGGCCTTGTGCTCAAGGGCCATGAGTGGTGCAGGGTGAGTGTCTATAGTGCCAATAGAAGGGCTACCAGCTTGCTTAGGAGAGGTGTTCTCAATATTTACATGTGTCTGGCCTCCCTTGGACTAGCGTTCAACGACAAGGCTACCCTCTTCTGTGCGTTGGACGCCCATGCTATCCCTTTCTGGGTGTTCAACGCCCCTGATGGTACCCTGGGCTGCAGCTTGTTCATCTTCTGCTATTTCTTCCTCTCCCTGCCTCTTATTGTTCTAAGGCTGGGTAGTCAAGGTACTCCCTAATCAGATAGCTTGGCATTCTTCTCTTATCTGTTCAGGCAAGAGCTATTTAGCCTGGTTCAACCGTGCTTCCATATTCTTGTTGGAGGCATGGGTCATTTGCACTGCTTCTTGCAAGCTTAGCACTTATTGTGTGAGAAAGGGCATCTGCTGGGTTAATAACTCACTCTGATTAGGAGGGTATGATTCAGTGGACACTGTCTTGACCTCTCCCTTCATTGAAGTCTCACTAGATGAGTACAGATGCTGATTGCTGGCAACTGTTTCAATGAATTCTTGAGCTTCCTCAATTGTCTTTCTCATGTGAATTGAACAACCAGCAGAATGGTCTAAGGATATCTTAGCCATATTTGTGAGTCCTTAATAGAAGATGTCAAACTTGACCCATTCTGAAAACATTTTAGTAGGGTATTTCCATAGCATCATTCTGTACCTCCCCTAAGCATCATAAAGGGATTCATTATCTTCTTGTTTGAAGCCTTGAATGTCCAGTCTTAGCTGGGTTAGCTTCTTTGGGGGAAAGTATTGATTAAAAAACTTTTCCACCAGCTTATTCCATATGTTCAATAACCTGTAGACATCCTGGTCTACTGCGACAAAAGTGGTCCAGTCCACTGCCTAAAACCGCTGGTAGGAAAACTGCTTAAAAACCGTCGAATCGGTTGAGAACCAAATGGTTGGACCGGACCGGTAACCGGCCGGTTCGGATAAAACGACGCCGTATTTTATTTGAAAAAAAGAAAATAGAAGCAAATGCAATAATGTATCCGAGAGCCAACCCCCCTCTTCTTCCCCCAACATTCGTCACTATTGGAGAACTCTGAAGAAAGGAAAAATAAAAAACCCTAGCCCTTCATCGCCATTGCCATTCCCAGATCCTCAGGGCCGCCGCCATCCCCAGGTCCTCAGCGTTGCCACTTCTTCCTCTTCCCTGTGTTCGGAACCCAGTAGATCGGCACGTCGTCTTCATCTTCATCGGCTTCTCCGCACGGAACCCAGGTTAGTGGCCTCTGGTCTTCATCTTCAGTTCTTCACTAAATGTTTAGTCTTGTTCTTAGTTTGAACTTTGAAGCTCTAAAGTTGTTTTCTTTGATCTTCTTCTTTGGCCTTCTTCTTCAATTTTTGTTTCGTTTTCCTTCAATTCTTCTTCTTCGATCTTGGTTTGAAGTTTGGTTCTGAATGTATTTGTTGATGGATCTGTAATTAACTAATTACCTTGGTTAGTATTTTAGTGTTTTCTATGTTTTAGTGTTTTCTCTGTTTTCAATTTTATTGTTACTCTGTTTAGTATTTTCTAGTTGCTCGTTGGCTAGTTTTTTACACTTTTACTAGTTTACTGGTTGCTGATGGCTCCTAATTATTTTGTTCATATTTGCTAATGGCTTTGATTTGTAGTTGTTGGTTTTGCTTTGATTTATAGTTACTAGCTCCTAATTATTGCTGGTTTTGCTGGCTTTGTTTGTTGCTTAATGTTGGTGGCAGAATTTAGATATGGTCATGTTGATAATTTTTTTATTTTTCATTATGTTGTGGCTGATCTTTAATTTTGTTTTAATTAATAAAACTTTTATTAATTTCAGTTATGGATAATAGCATTAATCACGAAGCAACTACTGATAATAATGCATCTGTGAATAATAACTTGCCTGTCAATCCTCCTATTTCGAATGATGCTGCTAATCCTAATCCTAATCCACTGAAGCAAATTTGCAATAAGTTCTTGTGGATTTTGATGATTGATAAATCATGATGTTGAGATTTAATATTTAGAAATGTCTTTTTAAGATTTACTTTTTGAGTTTGTATTTTGATAAGGTCATATGGATTTGGTTGATGATATTTTATGTAGTGTTTTAAATTTTGAAGATATTCTTGCAGATTTTGATGATTGATAAATCATGATGTTGAGATTTAATATTTAGATATGTCTTTTTACGATTTAATTTTTGAGTTTGTATTTTGATAAGGTCATATGGATTTGGTTGATGATATTTTATGTAGTGTTTTAAATTTTGAAGATATTTTAAGATTTATATTAGACTAAAATTATATTTTTGGATGTTTATTTATAATTTATTTATTATTTTACTCCAAAAAAGTTTTTTCGGTTGAACCACCGGTTGGACCAATGAACCAGTAAACCAGTGACTAGAGCGATTCGATGACCGGTCTGGTTCTCAGAACCTTGACTCCGTCAGTGTACACTGTGTCAGGATATTGGAAGAAATCCGCAAGAAATTCTGTGGGCTCTTCCTGTGGAAGTCCATGAAACTGGCAGTTTTGCTGCACTAGCGTAATTAACTGAGGGTTTAGCTCAAAATTGCTTGTTCTAATGGGAGGTATACTGATACTTCTTCCATAGAAATCAGGAGTGGGGGCCATATAAGACCCTAAAGTTCTTCTGAATTGTTCATTCCCAATTGGATTCATGGTGAACTCTTCCTGTTCCAATGCACTTAGTCAAGAAACAAGGAAATGGGAAGGTAGGTGTCCCTATATCAGAGTATGAGAAGACAAGAAGAATGGAGGTAGAGGAAGAGATGAGTTCGAATTTTTAGAATTAAAAGGAAAATGGAAATTAAAATATTTTTGTTTTTTTAATATTTTATTTATTTGATTAATTAAAAAATATGAAAAGAATTAAAAGTTAAGATAACTAATTAACTAACAAGATTTGAAAATGAAATGTGATTTTAAACGAGGTTTTCAAAAATAAAAGAAAGAAAAAGTCAAACAAAGATTTTGAAATTAAAATTTAAAAGAAGGTAAAGATTTATTATTAAAAAGTTTTGATTTTAAAAAAAAGTAAGGTATTTTAAAATTAAAAACGAAAAGATAAGATAAAGATTTAAAAAAAGTTAAGAAAGATAAGATTTAGAAATTAAAGATTTTGAAAATCAAATTTGAAAAGATAGTAAAGATTTAAAAAGATTAAAATTTAAAATTTAAAAGAAGATAAGATAGGAAAGATTTAAATTAAAAAGATATGATAGGATTTGAAAAGATTTGATATTAAAATTTAAGATTTGAATTTTTTAAATTTTGAAATTTGAATTTTACAAACTTGAATTTTGAAAATTTAAATTTTGAAATCTTGAAGCTTGAAAATTGAATTTGAATTAAAATAAGATAAGAATTTGAATTTTGAATGTTAAAAATTGAATTTAAAATAAGATAAGATAAAATTTTAAATTTAAAGAAAAAGATAAGACAAAGATTTGAAAAAATAACAAAAAGATAACTAATAGGACACCAAACTTAAAAATTTTTGAAATCAAAGTACTTAATTTTCGAAAATTTGCAAAGGCACACAAAAAGACACCAAACTTAAAGATTTTGAAATCAAAGACTATAAATTTCAAAATTTTCGAAAGGAAAAACATAAAGAGACACCAAACTTGAAGATTTTGAAATTAAATACAAGAAAACAACAAGAACAAATCAAATATCAAGAAGAAAAACCAAAAACAAGTTTTCAAAAACTCAAGAACAGACGAACCAACTAAAACCCAAAAGACAGAACAATACAAACAATTGATAAGAGAACGGTTGAGGCTTCGGAGATGCTTCTTCCTTCTAGATCAACTTTTCTCACTGTCTACTTCAACTTCTGATGATTCATTCTGATGCACGAAAACTTGTTTCTCAACAAATTTTCCTTCGGCAAGTATACCAAATTTTTGTCAAGTAAAAACGAACAATAGAGTGAGGTTGAATCCCACAGGGATTGATTGGTCAAGCAACTTTAGTTAGGAAGATGTGCTAGTTGAGCTAAACAGAAATTGAGTTGAAAATTGCAGAAAATTAAATGGCAGGAAAGTAAAGTGCAGAAAGTAAATTGCAGAATCTTAAATGGGGATTTGGGGAGATAAGCAAAAAGGTAAATGGTAAAAAGTAAAGAGAATGGGTAAGATCAAAAATGGGGGATTCATTGGGCTTAGGAGATGTTGCATTCTCCGGATCAAGTTCATTATCATCTCTTCCTCAATCAATGCATTCATTGATCTCCTTGGCAATCTTAGGTGATTGAATCCCAATTCCTTGGCAACCCAATCTCTCTAAGCTTGAACAATTGCCCAATTCCTTGATTTAATTGCTCATGGGAAGAGATGAAGTATGGTCACTGATTATACCACATGTATTTCCAAATCAAAGTGTTGGGAGGATTACATGTCACTATATCCGTCCAAACCCCAATTTGGTCCAACATGAGAAAGCATTTCTAGCATGATCTCCTCATCCCTTTTCCAAGGCTCAGAGGAGATCCAATTATGGAGAGTTTCTTTTCCAAGACAACTAACCAATTGAAATTAAGATCGAAAGCTTTCTAGTAAATCAAGAGAAAAGAAAGAGGAAGAAGAATGAAAACTATAATTGATCCATCAAATTACAACAGAGCTCCCTAACCCAATGAAAGGGGATTTAGTTGTTCATAGTTCTGGAAATGGAAAATGATGAAGAAGAATACATTCTAGAGTAACTAAAAGTGCAGAAAAGTAAATATACAAGGTGTAGTTCTCCAAATTGCCAAGCTCCTTTTTAGTTCAAAACTACTCCTATTTATACTACTCTTCTTCATCTTCTAGTTAGTTCTTCAAGTCTTGGATATGGGCCTTTGATCTTTGAGTTGAAGCAGTTACAATCTTTAGTGGGCTCAGCTTTGCTTGCAGAAAAGTGTGAGTTAGGCATGGACGTTAGTTAGGACGTTAGTGGTGTTAACGTTAAGTGAAGATGTGGGTTCGAGAACGTTAGTGATGATCACCTTTTCCACTAACGTTCCAACCCACTAATGATCCATGTTAACTTCAACGTTAGTGGCACTAATGTGACCACTAACGTTTCCTCTTGGTCCTTCGCAAACATTATTGGCGTTCACCATTTTCAATAACATTGGGTCTTGGGTCTTCTCCTCACGTTAGAGTTCACATTAGTGTAACTAACGTGACCCTTAACGTGGGCATGCCTAAGCTTCGAGAGCGTCAGTGACACTTACCTTTGTCACTGACGCTCCAAACGCCCCTCCTTCAAACGTTAGAGTTCATGTTAATTGGATTAACGTGACCACTAACGTGGTGGTGATTGCCATCTCCAACGTTAGTGACAAAAGTGAGTGTCTCTAACGTTGGCCCATCATGCTTAGCTCCACGTTACTCTTCACGTTAGTGGTCTTAACGTGACCACTAACGTGGGCACTCTTGCCTTAGTCCAACGTTAGTGACAAAGGTGAGTGTCACTAACGTTGGCAATTGCTTCCTCCCCTACGTTAGAGTTCACGTTAATTAGATTAACGTGGCTCTTAACGTGGCTAAATGTGCCTTTGTGGAATGTTAGTGGCATTCACTTTTACCACTAACGTTGGAGCTCCTCTTTTCATCCATGTTGCTACCATGTTAATGTCCTTAACGTGGCAACTAACGTGGGCTATGATGGCGTCAAAGGCGTTATTGGCGATCACTTTTTCCATTAACACTACAAGCTTGTCCCCATTCCACGTTAGTGGTCACGTTAAGTGTATTTTCATCCAAAACTAACGTGACAATTAACGTGACAATTAACGTGGCTCCTTCCTGCTTCCTTTGTCCTGAAATCAAGCAATTAAAGTGCATCAAAGATCTTGTTCCAAGTCATGAGATCATGCATCATCAATTATATCATTCAATTCTTGCCTAATTCTCATGAAATCATGTAAAGTTCACAATATTTGCTTGAATCAAGATGTAAGTGTATTTTCATCCAAAACTTGCTTATTTACTAAGAAAATGCATGAAACTACCCTAAAACAGCAAAGAAAAGGTCAGTGAAACTGGCCAAGATGCCCTGGCATCACAACACCAAACTTAAAGCTTGCTTGTCCCTAAGCAAGTACTGAAATATAGGAAAATGAATGAAAGAACAAGATAAACAATCCATTGTTATAGAAGTCAAATTCCTGGTTTATGGGGTTTCATGCATAGCAGCTTAGGTTCCTTCCTTCACTGGTGTTCAGGTCCTTATCATGCCCTTGAACTCTTGCTTGATTGCATCCCTTGAGACTTCTTATTTATTGATCCTCTCCTTTTTTCCAGGGTTTATTGCATTCTTTTTAGGCTAAGTGCTCTGTGAGAGGGCGACTCTTTAAGATAAGCTTTCAGCCAACACTCCCGAACCAGTTGGTTCAAGGTGCTAGGTGTTGAGACACCCCTAAGGACTTACTCCTTCAAGTCTCTTTCCCCCATACATGCACACCACAGGCAGATGATTTGTTATTTCTTTTTTCTTGAGACCTTGGTGTCCAGCACCTCTTTGGGTCACTAAGTGTTCTGTAGCAAAGGTTGCTCTTGATAGTGGACTTTTAGCTGATAATCCTGGGTTAGTTAACCCAAGTTACCAAGTGATAAGGCACTCCTGAGAGCTTATTCATCCAAGCATATCCCTTGCACAGGAACACCACAGACACATGCCTCAATATTCAAACCCTTGGTGCCTAGCCTCATTTCTTATAACTTTTCTTTTCCTTTTTTATACTCTTATTGTTCTTTCCCTTTTTCTTATTAGGATCTTGTTAATTGGTTAGTCTTAATAGGATGTGTTCCAAGCATGTGATTTAGAGCATATAATTGCCTAATTACCTTGTCAGTGAACCAACGTAGCTAATTAATTACCATACCACAAACTTAAGAACTCACTTCACAAGATAAACTCACTCTTGCTTTTCATAACATTTTCTTTTTAATTGACTAAAAAGGACATGCATACATATAAGCAAGATGATAATGGAAAGCTGATGAGTGGATATTTTATACGCTTTTTGGGGGTAATTTCATGTAGATTTTAGTATGTTTTAGTTAGTTTTTAGTATAATTTTATTAGTTTTTAGGAAAAATTCATATTTCTAGACTTCACTATGAGTTTGTGTGTTTTTCTGTAATTTCAGGTATTTTCTGGCTGAAATTGAGGGAGCTGAGCAAAAATCTAATTTAGGCTGAAAAAGGACTGCTGATGTTGTTGGATTCTGACCTCCCTGCACTCGGAATGAATTTTTTGGACCTACAGGAGTCCAATTGGCACGCTCTCAATTGGGTTGGAATTTAGACATCCAGGGCTTTCCAGCAATATATAATAGTCCATACTTTGCGCGAAGATAGACGACGTAAACTGGTGTTTACCGCCAGTTCAATGCTGCAGTCTGGCGTTTAGCGCCAGAAACAGGTTGCAAGTTAGAGTTCAACGCCAGAAACAGGTTACAACCTGGCGTTCAACTCCAGAAACAGCCCAGGCACGTGAGAATCTTAAGTCTCAACCCCAGCACACACCAAGTGGGCCCCAGAAGTGGATTTCTGCATTATCCATCTTAGTTTACTTATTTTCTGTAAACCTAGGTTACTAGTTTAGTATTTAAACAAATTTTAGAGACTTATTTTGTACCTCATGATATTGTAGATCTGAACTTTGTACCTTTTGACGGCATGAGTCTCTAAACTCCATTGCTGGCGGTGAGGAGCTCTGGAGTGTCTCGATAAATTAATGCAATTATTTATGTTTTCCATTCAAACACGCTTGTTCCTATCTAAGATGTTCATTCGTGCTTCACTATGAAGAAGGTGATTATCCATGACACTCATCACCTTCCTCAATCCATGAACGTGTGCCTGACAATCACCTCCGTTTTACATTAGATTGAATGAGTATCTCTTAGATTCCTTAATCAGAATCTTCGTGGTATAAGCTAGAATCCATTGGCGGCATCCTTGAGAATCCGAAAGGTCTAAACCTTGTCTGTGGTATTCCAAGTAGGATTCAAGGATTGGATAACTGTGACGAGCTTCAAACACACGAATGTTGGGCGTAGTGACAGACGCAAAAGGATCAATGGATCTTCTTCCGACATGATCGAGAACCAACAGATGATTAGCCGTGCTGTGACAGAGCATTTGGACCATTTTCACTTAGAGGATGGGAAGTAGCCATTGACAATGGTGATGCCCTACATACAGCTTGCCATGGAAGGAGCCTTGCATTTATGAAAGTGAGAAAGCATTATGTTGTAGGAATTCAGAGGACAAAGCATCTCCAAAACTCCAACATATTCTCCATTATTGCGTAACAATTATTTATTTTATGCCCTTTCATTCCTTTTACAATTGAAATTAAAGAACCCTATTGGTCTCCTGACTAAGAATAATAAGATAACCATAGCTTGCTTCAGCCAACAATCTCCATGGGATTCGACCCTTACTCATGTAAGGTATTACTTGGACGACCCAGTGCACTTGCTGGTTAGTTGTGCGAAATTACATAGTGTGAAGTAATTTTCGTGCACCAAGTTTTTGGCGCCGTTGCCGGGGATTGTTTGAGTTTGAATAACTGACGGTGAATCTTGTTGCTTAGATTAGGAAAAATTTATCTTTTTGGTTTAGAGTCACTAGAATTGCATTTTCTATTATTCTTTTTAAAAATTTTTCTTGAAAAAATTTTATTTTTCTTTATTAATTGTTAGTTTTTTCTGAGTTTAGTGTCTTGTTGTAAGTTTGGTGTCGATTGCATGCTTGTCTTTGTCTTTCAATTTTCGAATTGCATGCTCTTTATTTTTCCTTGATCTTCAAATTGTTCTTGTCAATTTTTCTTGTTTAATCTTTGGTTTTTCCTATTCTCTGTGCTTTTCGTGTTTTCCTTGTGCATTTTCAAAATATTTCTTTTTAGTTATTAAAAATACCTCTTTAAAACACGTTACATTTATAGCTCAATTGGCTAGAGTGTTGGTTTATGTTTTTGGTAATTGGGCATCTTCTTTTTAAAATCTTTTTCAAAAATAATTTTTCTTTGATTGAATCTTGTGCCAAACTTTAAGTTTGGTGTTCTCTTGTTAATTTTCTTTAATTTTCGAAAATTTAATTTGGTTTTCAAAAAAATTTTAAGTTTGGTATTCTTTCTTTTGTTCTTGTTGTTCTTGTGAATCTTCAAAGTGTTCTTGAGTCTTCTTTGTGTTTTGATCTTAAAATTTTTAAGTTTGGTGTCCCTTGGTGTTTTTCCTCCAAAATTTTCGAAAGTAAGGAACATTAGATCTAAAAATATTAAGTCTTGTGTCTTTTGTGTGTTTTTCTCTTTCATCATAAAATTCAAAAATAAAAAAATTATCTTCTCTAACTATTTTCAAGAAAATTTTTCGAAAATTTCTATAAAAATTCAGATTTCAATTTCAAAAATTTTCAAAATCTTATCCTTTTAAGATAAAAAAAATCACATCTTTTTCAAAAATATCTTTCTCTCATTTTTTCAAAAATTTTTAAAATATTTTTTTAAATTTTATTTTTATTTTTTATTTTCAACCCCACTACTGCTTCATATGGGAGCAGTATCTGTATACCCTCCATCAGAGTTAGTAGCTTTGAGTTGAATCCTCAGCTCATTATCATGGTGCAGCAAAGTTGCCAGTATTCCGGTCTTCCACAGTAAGAACCTATAGAGTTTCTAGCACAGTTTTTACAAATTGCTAACAAGTTATATGATAAGAAAATAGATTAGGATGTCTACAAATTATTATTGTTTCCATTTGCTGTAAAAGACCAAGCTAAGAGGTGGTTAAATAACCAACCTAAGGATAGCATAAAGACATGGAAACAGCTGTCAGAAAAATTCCTGAATCTCTATTTTCCTCCAAAATAGATGACACAGCTAAGGTTAAGCATCCAAGGCTTCAAACAAGGAGATAATGAATCCTTTTATGATGCCTGGGAGAGATACAGAGAGATGCTAAGAAAATGCCCCTCTGAAATGTTTTTAGAGTGGGTGTAGTTAGACATCTTTTATTATGGGCTTATAGAGAAAGCTTAGATTTCTCTAGAGCACTCATCTGGTGGATCTATACACATGAGAAAGACAATTGAAGAAGATCAAGAGCTCATTGATACAGTGAACCTAAGCAATGAACCTTCCATGAAAGAAGAGGCTAAAACAGTAACTGCTGAACTAAGTCCTACAGAACAAGTTACTGAATTCAATCAGCAATTAGATTTTCTAACAAAACAGCTAGCTAAATTCAAGGAGATATTGCAAGAAACAAGAATGGCTAATATGAATATGGAAGTGCAGTTGAAGCAAACAAAACAACGATTGTCAAAACAAATAATAGAAGAGTGCCAAGCAGTTCAATTAAGAAGTGGGAAAACATTAAATACCTCACTTTAAGGCAGCAGAAAGCCAAGAAATGAACAAACTGCTACCCAAAATCCCTCTGAGGACAGTCAGAGCCCAGAGAGGAATAATTCTGGCGCCCAAACGCCAGAAAATGGGTGGAAAGCTGGCGTTGAACGCCCAACCCATGCTCAGTCCTGGCGTTCAGCGCCAGAAACAAGTAAGGAATTGGCGTTGAACGCCCAAAGGAAGCACAGTTCTGGCGTTCAGACGCCAGAAACAGGTAAGGAGTTGGCGTCTAACGCCACTCCAGCTTCCACCCCTGGCATTTAAACGCTAGTGGGAGATCAGACACATACAAGTGCTGATAGCAACCCCTCTAAAAAGGCTTCTCAACCCACATCTGTAGGCAATAAACCTACAGCAACTAAGGTTGAGGAATACAAAGCCAAAATGCCTTATCCTCAGAAACTCCGCCAAGCGAAACAGGATAAGCAATTTGCCCGCTTTGTAGACTACCTTAGGACTCTTGAAATAAAGATTCCGTTTGCAGAGGCACTTGAGCAAATACCCTCTTATGCTAAGTTCATGCAAGAGATCTTAAGTCATAAGAAGGATTGGAGGGAAACTGAAAAAGTTTACCTCACTGAAGAATGCAGTGCAGTCATTCTGAAAAGCTTACTTGAGAAGCTTAAAGATCCCGGAAGCTTTACGATACCATGCACATTAGAGGGTACTTGTACCAAGCAAGCTTTATGTGATCTTGGGGCAAGTATCAACCTAATACCTGCATCTACTATTAGAAAGCTTGGTTTGACTGAAGAAGTCAAACCAACCCGGATATGTCTCTAACTTGCTGATGGCTCCATTAAATATCCATCAGGCGTGATTGAAGACATGATTGTCAAGGTTGGGCCATTTGCCTTTCCCACTGACTTTATGGTGCTGGAAATGGAGGAGCACAATATTGCAACTCTCATTCTAGGAAGACCTTTCCCAGCAACTGGACGAACCCTCATTGACGTCCAAAAAGGGGAAGTAACCCTGAGAGTCAATAAGGATGAGTTTAAGTTGAATGTTGTCAAAGCTATTCAACATCCAGACACCCAAAATGACTGCATGAGCATTAATATTATTGACTCTCTGGTAAAAGAGGTCAATATGATTGAGAGTCTCGAATCAGAGCTAGATGATATCTTTAAAGATGCTCAGCCTGATCTGGAGGAACCAGAGAGAATAATAGAACCTCTGAAATTCCCTCAGGAAGAGGAGAAACCTCCCAAACCCGAGCTCAAACCATTACCACCATCCCTGAAATATGCATTTCTAGGAGAAGGTGATACCTTTCTTGTAATCATAAGCTCTACCTTAGAGTCATAGGAAGAAGAAGCACTAATTCAAGTGCTAAGGACACACAAGACAGCTCTTGGGTGGTCCATCAGTGATCTTAAGGGCATTAGCCCAGCCAGATGCATGCACAAGATCCTATTGGAGGGTGACGCTAAGCCAGTGGTTCAACCACAGAGGCGGCTGAATCCAACCATGAAGGAAGTGGTGCAGAAGGAGGTCACTAAATCACTAGAGGCTGGGATTATTTATCCTATTTCTGATAGCCCTTGGGTAAGCCCTGTCCAAGTCGTCCCTAAGAAGGGTGGCATGACAGTGGTTCATAATGAAAAAAATGAACTGGTTCCTACAAGAACAGTTATAGGGTGGCGTATGTGTATTGATTACAGAAGGCTTAATACAGCTACCAGAAAGGATCAGTTTCCTTTACCATTCATAGACCAGATGCTAGAAAGACTAGCAGGTCATGAATACTACTGCTTTCTGGATGGATATTCAGATTATAATCAAATTACAGTAGATCTCCAAGATTAAGAGAAAACAGCATTCACATGCACATCTGGAGTATTTGCATACAGAGGGATGCCATTTGTTCTGTGCAATGCACCTGCAACCTTTCAGAGATGCATGCTCTCCATTTTCTCTGATATGGTGGAAAAAATTTTGGAAGTCTTCATGGGTGACTTTTCAGTATTTGGAGACTCATTCAGCTCCTGTCTTGACCATCTAGCACTTGTTATAAAAAGGTGCCAAGAGACTAACCTGGTTTTAAACTGGGAAAAATGTCACTTTATGGTGACTGAAGGAATTGTCCTTGGGCACAAAATTTTGAACAGGGGAATAGAGGTGGATCAAGCTAAGGTGGAGGTAATTGAAAAATTACCACCACCTGCCAATGTTAAGGCAATCAGAAGCTTTCTGGGGCATGTAGGATTCTATAGGAGGTTTATAAAAGATTTTTCAAAAATCGTCAAACCTCTGAGTAATCTGCTAGCTGCTGACACGCCATTTATCTTTGATAAGGAGTGTCTGGAGGCATTTGAGACTCTAAAAGCTAAGCTGGTCACAACACCAGTCATCCCTGCACCAGACTGGACATTACCATTTGAACTGATGTGTGATGCCAGTGACCATGCCATTGGTGCAGTGTTGGGACAAAGGCATGACAAGCTTTTGCACGTCATTTACTATGTCAGCCGTGTTTTAAATGATGCACAGAAGAACTACACAACCACAGAAAAAAAGTTACTTGCAGTGGTTTACGCCATTGACAAGTTCAGATCTTATTTAGTAGGATCAAAAGTGATTGTGTACACTGATCATACTGCTCTTAAATATCTACTCACAAAGCAGGATTCAAAACCCAGACTCATCAGATGGGTGTTGCTTCTACAGGAATTTGATATAAAAATAAGAGACAGAAAAGGGACAGAGAACCAAGTAGCAGATCACCTATCCCGAATAGAACCAGTAGAAGGGGCGTCCCTCCTTCTTGTTGAGATCTCTGAAAACTTTTCGAATGAGCAACTATTTGCCATCCAGGAAGTGCCATGGTTTGCAGACATTGCAAACTACAAGGCAGTGAGATTCATTCCCAAAGAGTACAGTAGGCAGCAATCCAAGAAATTGATCACGGATGCAAAGTACTATCTTTGGGATGAACCATATCTCTTCAAGAGATGTGCAGACAGAGTAATTCGTAGATGTGTGCCTAAAGAAGAAGCACAGAAGATCCTCTGGCACTGCCATGGATGACAGTATGGAGGATATTTTGGAAGTGAGCGAACAGCCACAAGAGTCCTCCAATGTGTCTTCTACTGGCCTACTCTCTATAAAGACTCCCGAGTGTTTGTACTTAATTGTGACAGTTGCCAAAGATCTGGAAATCTGCCTCATAGTTATGGCATGCCTCAGCAAGGGACCTTGGAGATTGAATTGTTTGATGTATGGGGCATTGACTTCATGGGGCCTTTCCTACCATCATACTCAAACACTCATATTCTGGTGGCAGTGGATTATGTATCCAAATGGGTGGAAGCTATTGCAACACCCACTAATGATACTAAGACAGTGCTGAAATTCCTCCAAAAGCATATCTTCAGCAGATTTGGTATCCCTATAGTACTAATCAGTGATGGGGGCACTCATTTCTGCAACAAACAGCTTTACTCTGCTTTGGTTCGATATGGAGTTAGCCACAGGGTGGCCACTCCATATCATCCACAGACAAATAGGCAAGCTGAAGTCTCTAATAGAGAACTTAAAAGAATCCTGGAACGGGCTGTGATTAACCGTAGAAGGGATTGGGCAAAAAAGCTTGGATGATGCTCTGTGGGCATACATAACAGCATTCAAGGCTCCTATTGGGACCTCTCCATACCAGCTTGTGTATCGAAAAGCCTGTCACTTTCCAGTGGAACTGGAACATAAGGCCTACTGGGCAACCAGATTCCTAAACCTTGATGCCAAGTTAGCTGGAGAAAAACGATTGCTCCAGTTAAATGAGCTAGAGGAGTTCAGACTCAATGCTTTCGAGAATGCAAAAATTTACAAAGAGAAAGCAAAAAGATGGCATGATAAGAAACTGTCATCCAGAGTCTTTAAGCCAGGGCAGAAAGTTCTGCTGTTCAATTCTAGGCTCAGATTATTCCTCGAAAAATTGAAATCCCAGTGGAGAGGTCCATATGTGATTACAAGTGTATCACCATATGGATACGTGGAGCTTCAGGATAATGATTCTAACAAAAAGTTCATTGTTAATGGACAGAGAGTTAAACATTATCTTGAAAGAAATTTTGAGCAAGAATGCTCAAAAATGAGACTTGATTAAATCTCAATAATAGTCTAGCTAAAGACAATAAAGAAAAGCTTGCTGGGAGGCAACCCAGCCATTTACAAAGCTTATTTGTTAATTAATTGATTTTTATAGGTTTATGTCAATTATCTTCAAGGTAAAATAGCAATTGCTTGAGTTCACAAAGTTACAGAAGGATTCGCAGGATAAAAGAGCAAAAAGAAAGCTCACTGGTGCGAACAAGCCAGTAAGAGCTGTTTTGGGCGTTGAACGCCCAAAAGAAGCATCTACTGGGCGTTCAACGCCAGTAAGGATAGCCATCTGGGTGTTAAACGCCAGAAAGAAGCATCTTCTGGGCATTGAACGCCAGAAAGAAGCACCTTCTGGGCGTTTAACGCCAGATTTACAGCGTCATGAGTGTTCAGAAAAACGGCCAGTGACAAAGGAGTTCCTGGCGTTCAATGCCAGCTAGAAGCAACAGCTGGGCATTGAACGCCCAGGAGAAGTTGCAAATGGTCATTAAACGCCCAAAACATGTAGCGTTTGGGCGTTTAACGCCAGGATTATGGGGAGGAGGTAAATTCGTTTTTACTTCACATTTTTTTCAATTTTCATATTTCAGTTCATGATTTCTTGCATAAACATGCTACAAACTCTCATCCTTCAATTCCAAACATTTTAATCCTAATTTCTAAAATCCCCTTTTTAAAAATATCAAATGTATCTTAATCCATAAACACAAATCCTTTTTCAAACCCCATCCAACTTCTTTTCAAATTTTTTTCAAAACTCAATTATCCTTTCAAATTCATCCCAAATCTTTTTTTCTAAAATTCAGATTTATCTTTTTCAAATATCTTCTATATCTTTTCAAATTTTAATTATATCTTTTTCCTATCATATTTATCTTTTACAAATCATATCTTCTATCTTATCTTTCTTCAAAATTTTCGAAAACCCACCTCTCCCTTTAAATCCACATTCGGCCTCTCTCCTCTCCTCCACAATTCGAAAACTAGCTCTCCTTTTATCCCTCTCCTTTCTTTTCTTTTGCTTGAGGACAAGCAAACCTTTAAGTTTGGTGTGTTTATCCGTGATCACTAAACCATACCCACTAAGATCATGGCTCCTAAAGGAAAACAACCCACTCAAAGAGGCAAGAAAGAGAGTATTCCAAAACCACTTTGGAATCAAGGGAAGTTCTTAACCAAAGAAAATTCAGACCATTACTACAAAATAATGGGTCTAAGGTCAGTGATCCCGGAAGTCAAGTTCGATCTGAAAGAAGATGAATATCCAGAGATCCAAGAGCAAATTCGAAACAGGAGCTGGGAAATCCTAGCTAATCCTGAAACAAAGGTGGGAAGAAACATGGTTCAGGAATTCTACCCTAATGTTTGGCAAACAGACAGGCAGAGAATATCTGGAACTGCCCTCTATGACTATCGGACCTTGGTCAGAGGAAAGATTGTTCACATCCACCCTGACAAAAACAGGGAGATCTTTAAGCTACCTCAGCTGAAAGATAACCCAGACTCCTTTAATAGGAGAATGATGAGAACAAATAAGGGCTTGGATGAAATTCTAGAGGACATATGCCTCCCTGGAACCAAGTGAACAACCAGTACCAAGGGTGTCCCAAATCAACTCAAGAGAGAAGATCTCAAACCAGTCGTCAGAGGTTGGCTGGACTTCATTGGGCTTTCTATACTGCCCACTAGCAACCGCTCTGAAGTCACCATTAAAAGAGCAGTGATAATCCACTGCATTATGTTAGGAAGAGAAGTGGAAGTTCATCAGCTAATTTTGTGTGAACTTTACATAATTGCAAACAAGAACTCCAAAGATGCCAAATTGGCTTATCCTAGCTTAATATCTATGCTATGTAAAGATGCTGGAGTGAAGATGGGAATAACTGAGTATATCTCAGTTGAGCGACCAATCACTAAAATATAAATGAAAAAACAACAAGTGCAGGATGACCCCATCAAGAGGAGAGCACAGGAATTCCTCCCGGAAATCCCTCAAATTGAATACTGGGAGCATCTTGAAGCATCTGTTACCAAGTTACAAGAAGCTATGGACCAAATAAAGGAAGAATAGAATAATCAAAATAGCATGCTTTGCAAATTGCTTGGGGAAGAAGAAGAGCAAAGGCGTGACTTGAAGGAACTGAAGCGTCAGAAATTATCTCTTGAAGGACCAAGCACCCCACAGACTAGAGGAACATCCACTTCCTAAAATAAAGGTTGTTGAGTCCTAATCTTAGCTTTACTTTTGTGATAGTTGTTCTTATAGAAATTTACCTTAGAAGTTATATAGGAGTAGTAGTAATTAGTATATCTATTTTGATTTTATTTCCAATTAAGCTATAAGTTGTTTTTCTCATCATCATCAAACATGAATAAAATAGTAGATTTTTAGAATAAAGAGGCAATATTTTTTTACGAGTTCTTAATAAGGAAAATTCTAATTATTTATATGTGGTGGCAATACTTTTTGTCTTCTAAATGAATGCTTGAACATTGCATATTTTTTATATTGAATTTTATGAATGTTAAAATTGTTGTTTCCTGAAAGAATGATGAACAAGAGAAATATTATTGCTGATCTGAAAAATCATAAAATTGATTCTTGAAGCAAGAAAAAGCAGTGAAAAAAAAGAGAAAAAAAATTTATAATAAAAAAAAGTAAAAGAGGTAGAAAAAGCCAATAGCCCTTTAAACCAAAAGGCAAGGGTGAAAAGGATCCAAGGCTTTGAGCATCAATGGATAGGAGGGCCCAAGGAAATAAATCTAGGCCTAAGCGGCTAAATCAAGCTATCCCTAACCATGTGCTTGTGGCATGCAGGTCCAAGTGAAAGGCTTGAGACTGAGTGGTTAAAGTCGTGATCCAAAGCAAAAGAACTCTAGACACCTCTAATTGGGGACTCTAGCAAAGCTAAGTCACAATCTGAAAAGGTTCACCCAGTTATGTGTCTGTGACATTTATGTATCCTGTGGTAATACGGGAAAACAAAGTGCTTAGGGCCACGGCCAAGACTCATAAAGTAACTGTGTTCAAGAATCAACATACTAAACTAGGAGAATCAATAATACAATCTGAACTCTGAGTTCCTATGGATGCCAATCATTCTGAATTTCAAAGGATAAAGTGAGATGCCAAAACTGTTCAGAAGCAAAAAGCTACTAGTCCCGCTCATCTAATTGGAATCTGGGTCTCACTTAAAACTCTGAGATATTATTTCTTCTTAATTTCTTTTTATCCTATTTTATTTATCTAGCTGCTTGGGGACAAGCAATAGTTGAAGTTTGGTGTTGTGATGAGCGGATATTTTATACGTTTTTTGGGGGTAATTTCATGTAGATTTTAGTATGTTTTAGTTAGTTTTTAGTATAATTTTATTAGTTTTTAGGAAAAATTCATATTTCTGGAATTTACTATGAGTTTGTGTATTTTTCTGTAATTTCAGGTATTTTCTGACTGAAATTGAGGGAGCTGAGCAAAAATCTGATTTAGGGTGAAAAAGGACTGCTGATGTTGTTGGATTCTGACCTCCCTGCACTCGGAATGGATTTTTTGGAGCTACAGGAGTCCAATTGGCGCGCTCTCAATTGGGTTGGAAAGTAGACGTCGAGGGCTTTCCAGCAATATATAATAGTCCATACTTTGCGCGAAGATAGACGACATAAACTGGCGTTTAACGCCAGTTCCATGCTGCAGTTTGGCGTTCAGCGCCAGAAACAGGTTGCAAGTTAAGAGTTCAACGCCAGAAACAGGTTACAACCTGGCGTTCAACTCCAAAAACAGCCCAGGCACATGAGAAGCTTAAGTCTCAGCCCCAGCACACACCAAGTGGGCCCCAGAAGTAGATTTCTGCGTCATCCATCTTAGTTTACTCATTTTCTGTAAACCTAGGTTACTAGTTTAGTATTTAAACAACTTTTAGAGACTTATTTTGTACCTCATATTATTTTAGATCTGAACTTTGTACTTTTTGACGGCATGAGTCTCTAAACTTCATTGCTGGGGGTGAGGAGCTCTGCAGCGTCTTGATAAATTAATGCAATTATTTCTGTTTTCCATTCAAACACGCTTGTTCCTATCTAAGATGTTCATTCGTGCTTCACTATGAAGAAGGTGATGATCCATGACACTCATCACCTTCCTCAATCCATGAACGTACGCCTGACAATCACCTCTGTTCTACATTAGATTGAATGAGCATCTGTTATATTCCTTAATCAGAATCTTCGTGGTATAAGCTAGAATCCATTGGCGGCATCCTTGAGAATCTGGAAGGTCTAAACCTTGTCTGTGGTATTCCAAGTAGAATTCAAGGATTGGATGACTGTGACGAGCTTCAAACTCGCGAGTGTTGGGCGTAGTGACAGACACAAAAGGATCAATGGATCTTATTCCGACATGATTGAGAACCAACAGATGATTAGCCGTGCTGTGACAGAGCATTTGGACCATTTTCACTGAGAGGATGGGAAGTAGCTATTGACAATGGTGATGCCCTACATACAGCTTGCCATGGAAGGAGCCTTGTATTTATGAAAGTGAGAAAGCATTATGTTGCAGGAATTCAGAGGACAAAACATCTCCAAAACTCCAACATATTCTCCATTATTGCGTAACAATTATTTATTTTATGTCCTCTCATTCTTTTTACAATTGAAATTAAAGAACCCAATTGGTATCCTGACTAAGAATAATAAGATAACCCTAGCTTGCTTCAAGCCAACAATCTCCGTGGGATTTGACCCTTACTCACGTAAGGTATTACTTGGACAACCCAGTGCACTTGCTGGTTAGTTGTGCAGAATTACATAGTGTGAAGTAATTTTCATGCACCAAAAGGCAGGGACCTAGACCAACACACTTAGACTTGAACACTGAAATTTTAAAGGCAGAATTGAAAGTTCCTAAGCTACTATGGAAGCATGTTCTATTTCATACATAATTTTCCTTATTTAAAGCTTTGAAAAAGATAGAACGAAGAGGGAGCTCCACCACCTTTTACTTATTGGAGTGCTCATGCTCTCTCTCTTGTTTGTCCTCTTTATGTCCACTTGCACTTCCTTGCATCCGATTCATTCTGGCTATTTTCCAATCTTCCAGTGCCTTCCTTACTGATTCATGACTCTTTTCGACTCTTTCTCGTTCCACTCGTGCTAATTCATCCTTTACGTCCTCATACCTTGTGATCCCAGGGTGCAATACAGGCAGTTGTCTGACTAAAGATCCGAGTTTGGCTTGAGTGTTTACATGGTAACCGGTCTCACTCATATAGACTCCTTCCGAGAACGCTCTGTATTCATCGAAAAGATCTGCCTGCTCTCTTTGTTTCCGATGCATCTCATGAATGTGTGTACCTTGATGTGCTTGGATGTTGATTAGCTTTTGGATGGCTTCTTGTTGTTGATCTTGCTTTTGGTTTAACTTGTGGAAGGATTCACCCCACTGTCTCCCTTATTCCAGTTGCTGCTCCATTAATTGCTTTTGCCACTCCCTTTGTTGGTTCATCCATCTAGAGAGTGATTCTTCTTGGCGATCCAACATTTGCAATTGAAGCTCCTTTTGTGCCCCTTGATTCTTCATGTATTGCCTAGACAAGCCATCAATAGCTTCTTGTAATTGATGCATGTCTAAAGTGGCTGGGGCTTGTTCCTCTGGATTTTGTCCTTCTTCCACTTGATGGGCTAGCCTCTTTCTTAGTCTTCGTTGAGGTAGGGGAGGTGCAACGGCATGCATCCATCGAAGAGTAATTAAGATGTCGACTTTTATCCACTCAGGGTCTCCATCTTCGAACACCACCCTAGCCTTTGCGCACAGACAGAAAATGGTGCTGGGATAGCCTAACCTTCCTCCAGAATCACTTTTCTCAACGAGCATCCGAATGCCCTGAGCTATGAGTTCATAAACCTTGATCTCTCCCCCTTTGAGTATACATTGTACCATTGTGGCTCTCTTAAGTTTTACCTCTGAGTTATTTCCGGCAGGAAGGATGGATCTCCTCATAATTTCAAACCACCCTTTTGCTTCAGGGGTGAGATCCCCTTTCTTAATGAATCTGGGCTTCTTGTGGGGATCTCTTACCCAATCTTCTCCTGGTATGCAGATATCTCATACAATCTGGTCATAATTGGGACTGCTATCTATTCTGGATTGATAGCTCTCTTCTGTGAATGGTATTGTTCGTAGCTTTAACACCCTCATGATGCTCATGGGACTAAAATCCACCGTCATCCCCCTTACAAAGCTTACATAGGATTCATCTATCCTATCATACCTGATCGCGTTTGCATAAAACTCTCTTACAAGAGCTGCATTTACTTTTATGACTGGATCAGTGAGGAGCTCCCATCTTCTCTTTATCACCTTCTCTGTGATTTCGGGGCACTCAGTTTTTGTGACTTGGAAGCCTAACTCATATATAATTTCTTTCTCAGCCATCCACCCAAATTGTAATGCATGGTAAAAGGTTCTAAATTTCTTCTCATCAAAAGGGGGTTGCTCCATAGGCTCCTTCCCTTTTCTTCTTTTAGAGCTCGATGATGCCATGAGTAGGACTTGGTAATGTGAAGGTGTAAAGTTTCGAAAAGAAAAAGAACAAGAGATGGAATGGACGGATATTTGAATAGGAGAGGTATAAAGTGGAGGTCATTTATATAGGAAGATGATAGGTAATTGAAGGGTGTGGATTAATGGTACGGCTTAATAGTAGACGGTTGGGGTTTGGCGTTGAATGGGCAAAAGTATCACTTCTTTTATGAGGTTCTTGGTTTGGTCTCCAAAGCTATCCTACTTCTAATGTTGCATGGCAGCACTTCCCAAGGTACTCCCCTTGAAGACAAGTGTGTCGTTTCGTTGGTGAAGTGGCCAAACCCCTCCTTCAATTGGTTGTCCCTTCAATTTCTTCCAATATTCCCTTTAGTATCCTTGCATAACAAAAAAAAAAGAGAGATTAGTTTGGATTGTGGCGGGAAGAAAAATTTTTGATGCTAGTCACCCCCTTTTTTTGTTTTTGATTAACTAAGGGCTATTCATGAATGCAAACCAACCAACCAATTAAATGTTCATGTATGCAACGTTGGTGACACTAAACTTAGTTTGTGATCATGTGGTGTAAGGAGATTTGATTAAGGCTCTAAGGTTGACATAACATGAATTGTGTTCAAGCCTTCTTAGTGTACCTTGAACACCAAATTTGTCATTCACTATATGTTGCATGTAGAGGTTCTTATAAGTGCTTGTCAAAGTTGGTTTAGAATTCATGAACCTTGCTTTATTAACTACTATTAAAGATTAAAAGGAAAGGATATAAAACATGGGTTGCCTCCCTTGAAGTTCTTCTTTAGCGTCATTAGCTTGACATTCGGCCTTTGTCAGGTGGTTGGTAGTGCTTCAAATCTTCCCCTCTTGCAGTGAATCTGTCTCCATTAGCTTTGTTAAGAAGCTCCACATGCTCTAAGGACAGAATTCTACTGATGGTGTACACTTGAGGTAACCGAGATGGAATGGTGGGGAGATGAGGTGGTATAGGTGGAAGATAAACAGAGACCACTTCATCTTCTGGAGAGAAACCCTCTGTAGGAATCTTCTTGTTCCTCCATCTCCTTGGGGCCTTTTTCTTTGTTTTCCTTGATGTTACTTTGCTCCTTGTGGTTTCTTCTTTTAGGATGGTTTTGTTGCTTGTCTCATGTGACTCTAGTGGGTCTAACTTCTCTTGGGTTACACTTGGTTGTTGCTCCTTCTGACCACATTGCTTGTCATCCATAGGGATTCTCAGGTGTGGTGCTTGTGCTCTTGTGCTTGACTCTTCCATTAGTTCCTTATTGTACTCTTCTCTTGACTTTTTGTTATCACGATCTGCTTCTTGTGAGGGTTTGAAGACATTGAAGGTGAGTTGTTCATCATGTATCCTCAATATTAGTTCTCCTCACTCCACATCTATAAGCACCCTGACTGTGGCTAAGAAGGGTCTCCCCAGAATGATGGGATGGATGTGATTCTCTTCCATCTCCAAAATAACAAAGTCTGTGGGAAGGAAGTAGTTCCCAACCTTTACTAACACGTTTTCAACCACTCCTATTGCATGTTTTTTATTTTTGTTAGCCAGTTTGATGATTACGTCCGTGGGTGTTAGCTCATTGATTTGAAGCTTTTTCATGAGGGATAGAGGCGTTAAGTTGATGCTTGCCCCCAGGTCATAGAGTCCCTTATCAATCATTGTTTTTCCTATAGCATAGGGGATGTGAAAACTCCCTGGGTCCTTTTTCTTTGTAGGTGGCTCTGTTTGAGTGAGAGCATTGCACTCCTTATTCATCACTATTGTTTGCCCACCCTTCAGTGAACTCTTTCTAGTTAGTAGCTCCTTTATATACTTGATGTATGAAGACATCTGATGCAGAGCCTTAATCAACGGTATGTTCACATGAAGGGATGCAAACATATCGAGGAACCTTCAATATACTCTCCTTGCTACACAACCCTTGAGCCTTTGGGGAAAAGGTGCATATGGGTTCAGAGTCTCCTCTTTCTTTAGCTCCTCTTGATTTCTCTCTTTATGCTTTTCCTTTGGATTGTCTTGGAAGTATTCTGTTTGTGTGTTTGCTTCTTCCACACTCCTCTCATCACTTAGAGTGATCATCTTGCATTCCTCTTATCTTACTTTCTTTGCTTCTCCTCTTGGGTTCTTCTCTATGTCACTTGGAAAACTATCAGTAGGTTTGGGAAATTGTTGAGATAAATACCCCACTTGAGACTCCAGCCTCTTGATAGTGTCTCCCTAGTCTTTGATATTGGGCTCGCACTTCCTCCTTGAACACCTTGTTGTCTTGGATTTCCTTACATATGCCTTCAAGTAGAGTCTTAATTTTGGAGAGTCTGTCTGTAGTTGGCGATGGTGGGTTGAGGTTAGGAGGTTGAGAGTAGTCATGTTAGTTGTGATATGGATGTTGAGAAGGGTGATTAGATGGGTGTTGATATGATCTCTGTGAGGGATGTTAGTGAGTTGCATTGTTGTTGAGATTGTGGTTGTGGCGTCTCTGGTCTTGGCCTTGGTCTTGTTGGTTTTCCCACCCAAAACTAGGGTGGTTTCTCCAACCAGAATTGTAAGTTTTGGAGTATGGATCATGGGTCTGTTTGGGTGAGTTCCCAACATAATTGGCTTGTTCTCAGTCACCTTCTTCTCCTGTATTCACTCTTTCTTGAGCTGGTGCTAAAGTGATGACTGTTGTAACTTGGTTCTCTTCAACCTTCTTGGTAAGGTCAGCTAACTGCTTGGTGATCATCTTATTTTGAGCCAGCAGTACATCCATATGGTTCAGCTCCATCACTCCTCGAGTGTTGCTCCTTTCAGAAGCATAGAAGTAGTCATTCTCAGCTACAGTCTCAATGACATCTATGGCCTCTTCAATGGTCTTCTTCTTGTTTAGAGATCCCCCTGATGAATGGCCCACGGCCTTCTTTGACTCGTAGGAAAAACCTTCATAGAAGATGTGTAGTTGAACCCATTTATTGAACATGTCTGCGGGCACCTTCTTGTTAAGTACTTAAACCTCTCCCAAGCCTCATAGAGAGTTTCACCATCTTGCTGCCTGAAGGTTTGTACCTCAGCTCTCAGCCTGTTGATTCTTTGAGGGGGGTAGAATCTTGCCAAAAATTTGTTCACCATATCTTCCCAATTTGTCAAACTCTCCTTTGGGAAAGATTCCATCCATTTAGATGCTTTGTCCCTGAGTAAAAAAGGGAACAAAAACAGTCTATAGACATCTGGGAGAACATCATTAGACTTCACAGTGTCATATATTCTTAGGAAGGTGGTTAGATGTTGATTGGGGTCTTCGTGGGCACTTTCTCCTAATGAACAATTGTTCTGAACAAGGGTGATGAGCTGAGGTTTTAATTCAAAGTTATTGGCATGTATGGTTGGCTTTCGGATACTACTTCCACAATTTCCTGGGTTTGGGTTGATATAAGAGTCTAGAACTCTTCTCTCTTGCCCAGCATGATTGACAAGGCCTTCTCTGGCATGGTTGTGAGCTTCTCTTTCATGGTTGTTTTCTATGTTCTCCTCCATATTTGTTTCAAAGTACTCTTCCTCTTCCTCAGCACCAACAACTCTTTTCCCCCTTGCTTCCCTCCTTAATCTAAGGAAGGTCCCCTCGGGTTTAGAATCAAAGGAAGTTGAAGCCCCGCTTCTTCTCCCTGTCATACAACTAACAGAGCACACGTCAAGAAATGAAATGAAGAGATTATTCTTGTTAGAGTGGCTGTTAGTGTGAGTGGTGCAAATTATCAAACAGTTAGTGGGTTAGTGAAAAGAATTGTAGATAACACAAAGAAAAAGAAAACAAAGAGGGGAGATGGGATGAGGGAGGAAAGCAACTGATACTGAAAGTAAATGACTAGGTAGAATAAACAAGAAAACAAAAAATGTTCAATCTAGTGATCTTCCAACTTAATCATTGTCGATACAAAATCAATCCCCGGCAACGGTGCTACAAACTTGATGCATGAAAACTTGTTTTACAACAAATTTCCCTTCGGCAAGTATACCAAATTGTCTTCAAGTAAAAACACACAATAGAGTGAGGTCAAATCCCACAGGGATTGATTGGTCAAGCAACTTTAGTTGGGAAGATGTGTTAGTTGAGCTAAACAGAAATTGAGTTGAGAATTGCAGAAAATTAAATAGCGGGAAAGTAAAGTGCAGAAAGTAAATTGCAGAATCTTAAATGGGGATTTGGGGAGATAAGCATAAAGGTAAATGGCAAAAAGTAAAGAGAATGGGTAAGATTAGAAATGGGGGATTCATTGGGCTTAGGAGATGTTGCATTCTCCGGATCAAGTTCATTCTCATCTCTTCCTCAATCAATGCATTCATTAATCTCCTTGGCAATCTTAGGTGATTGGATCCCAATTCCTTGGCAACCCAATCTCTCTAAGCTTGAACAATTTCCCAATTCCTTGATTTAATTACTCATGGGAAGAGATGAAGTATGGTCACTGATTATACCACATGTATTTCCAAATCAAAGTGTTGGAAGGATTACATGTCACTATATCCGTCCAAACCCCAATTTGGTCCAACATGAGAAAGCATTTCTAGCATGATCTCCTCATCCCTTTTCCAAGGCTCAGAGGAGATCCAATTATGGAAAGTTTCTTTTCTAAGACAACTAACCAATTGAATTAAGATTGAAAGCTTTCTAGTAAATCAAGAGAAAAGAAAGAGGAAGAAGAATGAAAACTATAATTGATCCATCAAATTACAACAGAGCTCCCTAACCCAATGAAAGGGGATTTTGTTGTTCATAGCTCTGGAAATGGAAAATGATGAAGATGAATACATTCTAGAGTAATTAAAAGTGCAGAAAAGTAAATATACAAGGTGTAGTTCTCCAAATTGCCAAGCTCCTTTTTAGTTCAAAACTACTCCTATTTATACTACTCTTCTTCATCTTCTAGTTAGTTCTTCAAGTCTTGGATATAGGCCTTTGATCTTTGAGTTGAAGTAGTTACAATCTTTAGTGGGCTCAGCTTTGCTTGCAGAAAAGTGTGAGTTAGGCATGGACGTTAGTTAGGACGTTAGTGGTGTTAACATTAAGTGAAGATGTGGGTTCGAGAACGTTAGTGATGATCACCTTTTCCACTAACGTTCCAACCCACTAATGATCCACGTTAACTTCAACGTTAATGGCACTAACGTGACCACTAACCTTGCCTCTTGGTCCTTCGCAAACGTTATTGGCGTTCACTGATGGTGTTTTTGTGGAAAAATGAATTTCCAAACACATAGATCTAACCGGCAAGTATACCGGGTCGCATCAAGTAGTAATAACTCACAAGAGTGAGGTCGATCCCACAGGGATTGAGGGATCAAGCAACTTTAGTGGGTGATTAGTTTAGTCAAGCTAACATTGGTGAGTGAGAATTGTTGCAGCATAATGTAAATAGCAATGAACTTAAATCGCAGAATGTAAATGGCAAGAAACTTAAAGAGCAAGAAAAGTAAATTGACAAAATCTCAAATGACAAGAAATGTAAATTGCATTGAAACTTAAATTGCAAGAAAAGTAAAGTGCATCAAATGTAAAGGGGGCTAGGGTGCTGGAAATTAAAGAGAGCAGTAAAGCAAAGCGTAGAACAATTGCAGGGAGATTAAATTGCTTAAAAGTAAATTGGAAGCAATAGGAATAGAAAGGTAAAAATGCAGATGAAATAAAAACAGCAGATGTAAACAGCAAGGCAAAATTTCTTGAAGAAGCAACACAGAATGTAACTCAGCTTAATTGTGAAATTTAAAGAGACAAAATCTCAGGGAATCAATGAGACTAGAAAACAAGTCTAGATCTCAATTCCTTCCTTGATCAAAGTAGAAAGCAGATTGAAGAAGAAAGAAAGATGAAAGCCGTAGAGAAAAACTTGGATCCAAAACACAATTCACTGAATTATGCAGAAAATCAACAAAGAGCAATCTTAGATCAAGAATGAAACAGAATTCCTTCAAATCTAAATCCAAGATTCAAAACAGAAATGAAAATTAAAGGAGAGAGAGCTCTCTATTACTACTCTTATTGCTCCCTAGTGGAGCTAGCCTTTTTTTTTGGAGCCCCCCTCTGAAACGAGAGTGATGCCTTTATATAGGCTTTTTACAAAATGAAAATAAAATGAAATTGAAATTAAAAACAAATTCACAAAATGAAATTCCTAATCTAGCTTCTCTGTGTGCCTTTGAGTGATGATGTGGGCTTTGCTTGGTTTGGATTTGAGGAGAAATGGGTTTGGTTGGCCTTGATTCAATTTGGAGAGGAATTGAATTTAAATGGAATTTTAGTTGAATTTTGGCCCATGTTGCTCCCAGGAGGCTGCTCTACTCTTGTGGAGAGCGGGGCAGTGGTGTCTTGTGCGCACCTTGCCTCTGCCCGTGCTGTGATGCATCCAACAAGTCCTTGGCTGTGTCATAATGCTGCGCGCCTAAGCTCCTTTGTGTGTGTCCAAGCATGCGTGCCATGCACCAAGGAATGTTGCTCTGCTCTCCTTGTGGGCAGCGCAAAACTTTTCTTGTTCTCGGGTGAGGTCCCAAGTTCGAACTTTGGTGAAAGCATTTGGGGGAGCAATTTTCCTTGATTTCTCATGAAGAGAAGCACGACATTGCCCTCCAAGAGAGCACTCTGCTCTCCTTAAGAGCAGACTTCCTTGGTTTCCTTGTGTCTCCCTCTTCGAGCCTTGGTGGAAGCACTTTGGTTTATTTTCGCTTATTTTTGGCACTTAAAGATGCCTTTCACTCATGCCTCAATTGTATGCCAAATATGGATTGCTATATATCGTTGGAAAGCTATGAATGTCAGCTTTCCAACGCAACTAGAAGCACATCAATTGGACGTCGGTAGCTTAAGTTATAGCCCTTTGAAGTAGGCATGGTCATGCTGTGAGCGCCCAGATTTAACTTAGCGAAAATTTGCTTCCAACCTCACTTTTTGCATCACGATATTGCCTTGCTCTTGGCAAGGGCAGAGCAATGTGCATGCTGGTTGCTTTCTTCTTTGATTTGGTCATGGGCCACGCTTTTAAAAGTGTGGCCTAAGGCTCCAAAGTGTGCTCCAACTTCAAAGTGTGCCCCAAAGCTCTTTTTTTCTCCTTTTTAGCTTATTTTGTGCTTCTTTGCTTCTTTTTCTTCTTATTTCCTACAAGATTTATAAATTTAAAAGTTCAAGAAAATATTCTAATTAAGCACAAAAGAATGCAATATTTAAGCACTAATCATCAATTTCTTGTATGAAAAAGCATTGAAAAATAGGTATATGATGACTTGTCATCACAACACCAAACTTAAACCTTGCTTGTCCCCAAGCAAGAAAATAATCATGCAATAAAGATTGACAACCCAAGGTAAGAAGAATAGCAACTCAATGTTCATGGTTAGCTAGTTTTCTAAGCATGCTACAATCATAAAAGAAATGTAAATGATTGATGCTTCTATCTAGCTCAATTTATGAAATCTTTTCCTTATAATTTTTCCTTGAAACAAGCATTTGATTTTTTTTTTAGCTTTTCCTTTTGGGTGCTTTGCCCCATGAGTTGATAACAAAGCTATGACTTCTAAATGCTTTGTTTTCAAGTATTACCACTTGATACATAAGCACCACAAGCATTTAATTAGAGGACTTCATTAAGCTCATCATTTTTTTTCTTTTCTTGACTCTCTAATCATTGATGCTCAGAGCCTTGAGCTTTGAGGGAGTGCTTTTGCACTTGAGCCTACAAATAAATTGCCATTGGTACTCAGAGCCTTCAACTTTCTCATTCTTTCCCTTTTTCTTTTCTTGCTTTAATTGTAATTGCTTTTTCAAGGTTTTCATGATTTCAAAAGATTTCACAAAATGTCCTAGATAAAAACTTCAATTAAATAAAATCCAATGCAATTGAGCAACAATCAAACATACTAGCTTTCTAATACCTGTATGCACATGCTAAATTCTTCTTTAATTCCTTGTTTGTTTATGATCATGATGCTTTACTGCTTTTAAACTCACAAAACTCAAGTTGGTAGTAGTCATAATGGTACAACACCATGTTGTAAATTAAATTCAAGCTATGCTTAGTCATACCACACATGTATACAGAGAATATAAAGACAATCATGCAATTTAAAGTGCTGGAAATAAATGAGAGGAAAAGGAACTTTACAACCTTGCAATTCATCTTCTCTATTGTTGTCATTTTCCTCCCATTCTTCTCCTTCCCATACCAACTCAGAATGCTTGCTTATCCTTAAGCAACAGTTAGGACAATGGTGGTGGGGTCTAAAATGGATCATGAATGTCTTACACAAGAGGATGTCAGTAGCATATGTGTTTAGGCAAGTAAGATTAAGAGTAACCATCAAGGCACAGAGAAACAGAAACATTGTGATTGCAAACATAAGATGGTGTGCATGATACATTGCATAAAAAAAAATAAGTGGCACACCAAACTTAGTGTGACACTCTCACTTGGAATTGATGCAAGTATCTAGTAAACATTGGAACCAAATTTTGTTGCATAGCAACACCAAACTTAGAATGCAACCATATGTCAATTTATTTGAACTAAAACTAAACAAAAGAAACTGTTATTTGTTGAATACACTCACCAAGCCAAAAATCTGTCATGAATAAGGATCTCTTGATGCTGTATTAACAAAAACAGTTGATAAAAGAAAACTTAAAAATAAAGAGGTGACTAAAACAAAGAGAATGCAAACGAAATGTCAAAACAAAAGAAAATTAACAATGCAAAGGCAATATGATTATGCAAACAAGTAGTGCTGCTTGAATGAATTGCATAGAAAATAAGTGGCACACCAAACTTAGAATCTTGGTGTGTCGCTTTCATTTTTGATTTGATGTAATCATCCAAAAATATTGAAAATAGTTGCAAGGCAATACCAAACTTAGAATGTAATCATATGCCAATTTATTGAAATTTAAACAAAGGATAGAGAAGAAATATACCTACTGTTTACCTGTTCTTCACTTTCTTCCTCTTCTTCCAGTTTGTTAAGAGGAATGACTTCAAGGGAGGAGAAGTTTCAGCTATTGTCCCCTGTCTTGGTCTCCTTTCAGCAAGCTTTCTTTTGAAATTGGCTTGATTGAGCTTGCTTGCTTGATCAGGGGGAGGATTATTTGCAGTTGACCTTTTCTTGAATATTGTCCTTGGTATCTTGGTCACAATCCTCTTCTTGGTGCTTTTGTTAATTGCCTTCCCTTCTTGGATGTCAAGACATGGTTGCTGTGTGATTTTTGGAGTAATTTCTTCATCAAAAGCCTCTTGCATTGGTGGTTCCATGAGTTTTTCCTCTTTGCATTTCTCTGCTTCACTTGAGTTTGGACGTCCTTGATTGTTCTTCTCACTTTCTTGTTCTTCCACTTCCTTTTTTACACTCAACATTTGTTTTAATAGCACTATCATGAAAGAGGTTTGTTGTTCTTCCCATGATTTCTTCATCTCCTCTTCATATCTTTCAATCAGTGTTGAGCATCTTTGGTCCAGGGGAGTTTGAGAAGGTTGTGAGTGTTTAGGTTCCCTTGTCATCTCAAGTGCAGTTTCAGGTTCAAATGTTTCCACCGCCTCTTTCTTCTTTACAATTTCACTTGATGCAGTAGCTTCCTTATCTTGCTCTTCCACTTTCTCCTTCACATCCATCAATTGGTCTTCATTTTTCTTGCTTAGTAGTTCTAAGCATTTCTCTGTGTTCTCCAATTGCTCATCCGTCTCCTGAAAAAGGATTTCTCGTTCTCTCCAGGCTTGTTGTTGTTCCTCCACAATTCTGTTGAACATGGACTCAAGCTCTGAGAATCTTTGGCTTGTGGAAGTTTGTGCTGAGACATATTTAGGTGATGAAGAATTGTCAAATGTAGAACTGGAAGGTGAGGTCGGACAGCTTTCCATGAATGAATTGAAGGTTTGCTCAAGTGATGATATCTCTTGATAAGTGGAGTATGAACTGTTGAATGCTGCTTGGTTTTGATCCTCCCACCCACAATTTGATTGATTATTGAATTCATCACAGTGTGGATTATTTTGTGGCATGGAGGAACATTCTTCCAAGTATGCTTTGGTAGCACAATCAAGTGATAATGTCCTTAAATAATTAGAATGTGAATCATTGCATTTCTCTTCCCAGCCATCATTTGTGTATGTGCCATCAGAGTATGAGTCACTTTGTGGCTCTAGAAAATAGTTCATTTCACTTGATTGTTCATACTCATTCATTCCTTGTTGATACTCCCATCCACCATGAGGATAATGATATGAATCATTTTGTGGTGGTGGTTGGTATCCCTCATAATTCTCTTGCTCATCTTGGGGTTCTAAAGCAAATCTCCATGGATTGGAGTGCTCAGAATTTGTATCTTCTTGGTGATATTCCCAACCATCATTAGAATAATGACTTAAATCATATTGTGATGTCGGAAAATATCCCATGAAGTTTGTTTGACTAAAATATGAGGTGAACTCCATTTAAATTTTGTAAAACACAACACCAATAAAAATTGAAATTACTCATATCAGAGATGAGTTTTGCTTAGTGAGGCAAAAACACAAACACCTTGGTTTCAACTTTAAAACATAGAACAAAAAAAAGAAAATGCTTGATCTAGACTTTTCACCCACTTAATCATTGTTGATCTAATCAATCCCCGGCAACAGTGCCAAAAACTTGATGGTGTTTTTGTGGAAAAACGAATTTCCAAACATATAGATCTAACCGGCAAGTATACCGGGTCGCATCAAGTAGTAATAACTCACAAGAGTGAGGTCGATCCCACAGGGATTGATGGATCAAGCAATTTTAGTGGGTGATTAGTTTAGTCAAGCTAACATTGGTGAGTGAGAATTGTTGTAGCATAATGTAAATAGCAATGAACTTAAATCACAGAATGTAAATGGCAGGAAACTTAAAGAGCAAGAAAAGTAAATTGACAAAATCTTAAATGACAAGAAATGTAAATTGCATTGAAACTTAAATTGCAAGAAAAGTAAAGTGCATCAAATGTAAAGGGGGCTAGGGTGCTGGAAATTAAAGAGAGCAGTAAAGCAAAGCGTAGAACAATTGCAGGGAGCTTAAATTGCTTAAAAGTAAATTGGAAGCAATAGGAACAGAAAGGTAAAAATGCAGATGAAATAAAAGCAGCAGATGTAAACAGCAAGGCAAAATTTCTTGAAGAAGCAACACAGAATGTAACTCAGCTCAATTGTGAAATTCAAAGAGATAAGATCTCAGGGAATCAATGAGACTAGAAAACAAGTCTAGATCTCAATTCCTTCCTTGATCAAAGTAGAAAGCAGATTGAAGAAGAAAGAAATATGAAAGCCGTAGAGAAAAACTTGGATCCAAAACTCAATTCACTGAATTATGCAGAAAATTAACAAAGAGCAATCTTAGATCAAGAATGAAACAGAATTCCTTCAAATCTCAATCCAAGATTCAAAATAGAAATGAAAATTAAAGGAGAGAGAGCTCTCTACTACTACTCCTAATGCTCCCTAGTGGAGCTAGCCTTTTTTTTGGAGCCCCCCCTCTGAAATGAGAGTGATGCCTTTATATAGGCTTTTTACAAAATGAAAATAAAATGAAATTGAAATAAAAAACAAATTCACAAAATGAAATTCCTAATCTAGCTTCTCTGTGTACCTTTGAGTGATGATGTGGGCTTTGCTTGCTTTGGATTTGAGGAGAAAAGGGTTTGGTTGGCCTTGATATAATTTGGAGAGGAATTGAATTTAAATGGAATTTTAGTTGAATTTTGGCCCATGTTGCTCCCAGGAGGCTGCTCTCCTCTTGTGGAGAGCGGGGCAGTGGTGTCTTGTGCGCACCTTGCCTTTGCCCGTGCTGTGATACGTGCAACAAGTCTCTGGCTGTGTCATAATGCTGCGTGCCTAAGCTCCTTTGTGTGCGTCCAAGCATGCGTGCCATGCACCAAGGAATGTTGCTCTGCTCTCCTTGTGGGCAGCGCAAAACTTTCCTTGTTCTCGGCTGAGGTCCCAAGTTCGAATCTTGGTGAAAGCATTTGGGGCAGCAATTTTCCTTGATTTTTCATGAAGAGAAGCACGACATTGCTCTCCAAGAGAGCACTCTGCTCTCCTTGAGAGCAGACTTCCTTGATTTCCTTGTGTCTCCCTCTTCGAGCCTTGGTGGAAGCACTTTGGTTTATTTTCGCTTATTTTTTGCCCTTAAAGATGCCTTTCACTCATGCCTCAATTTTATGCCAAATATGGATTGCTATATATCATTGGAAAGCTCTGAATGTCAGCTTTCCAACGCAACTGAAAGCACATCAATTAGACGTCTGTAGCTCAAGTTATAGCCCTTTGAAGTAGGCATGGTCATGCTGTGAGCGCCCAGATTTAACTTAGCGAAAATTTGCTTCCAACCTCACTTTTTACATCACGATATTGCCCTGCTCTTGGCAAGGGCAGAGTAATGTGCGTGCTGGTTGCTTCCTTCTTTGATTTGGTCATGGGCCATGCTTTTAAAAGCGTGGCCTAAGGCTCCAAAGTTTGCTCCAACTTCAAAGTGTGCCCCAAAGCTCTTTTTTTCTCCTTTTTAGCTTATTTTGTGCTTCTTTGCTTCTTTTTCTTCTTATTTCCTACAAGATTTATAAATTTAAAAGATCAAGAAAGTATTCTAATTAAGCACAAAAGAATGCAATAGTTAAGCACTAATCATCAATTTCTTGTATGAAAAAGTATTGAAAAATAGGTATATGATGACTTGTCATCATTCACCTTTTTCAATAACGATGGCTCTTGGGTCTTCTCCCCATGTTAGAGTTCATGTTAGTGTAACTAACGTGACCCTTAATGTGGGCATGCCTAAGCTTCGAGAGCGTTAGTGACACTTACCTTTGTCACTAACGCTCCAAACGCCCCTTCTTCCTACGTTAGAGTTCACGTTAATTGGATTAACGTGACCACTAGCGTGGTGGTGATTGCCATCTCCAACGTTAGTGACAAAGGTGAGTATTACTAATGTTGGCCCATCATGCTTAGCTCCACGTTACTCTTCACGTTAGTGGTCTTAACGTGACCACTAACGTGGGCACTCTTGGCTTAGTCCAACGTTAGTGACAAAGGTGAGTGTCACTAACATTGGCAATTGCTTCCTCCCTCACGTTAGAGTTCACATTAATTGGATTAACGTGGCTCTTAACGTGGCTAAATGTGCCTTTGTGGAACGTTAGTGGCATTCACTTTTACCACTAACATTGGAGCTCCTCTTTTCATCCATGTTAGCTACCACGTTAATGTACTTAACGTGGCAACTAACGTGGGCTATGATGCCGTTGTAGGCGTTATTGGCGATCACTTTTTCCATTAACGTTACAAGGTTGTCCCCATTCCACGTTAGTGATCACGTTAATTAGCTTAATGTGACAACTAACATGGCTCCTTCTTGCTTCCTTTGTCCTGAAATCAAGCAATTAAAGTGCATCAAAGCTCTTGTTCCTAGTCATGAGATCATGCATCATCAGTTATATCATTCAATTCCTGCCTAATTCTCATGAAATCATGTAAAGTTCACAATGTTTGCTTGAATCAAGGTGTAAGTGTATTTTCATCCAAAACTTGCTTATTTACTAAGAAATTTCATGAAACTACCCTAAAACAGTAAAGAAAAGGTTAGTGAAACTAGCCAAAATGCCCTGGCATCACATTCCATGGCAAGCTGTTGATGCCAGGGCATCTTAGCAAGTTTCACAAGCCATTTTGAGTATATTTTAGGTTAGTTTCATGCATTTTGTTCGGCAATAAGCAAGTATTTGGTTGAGTATGCATTCATATCTTGATTTAATCAAACATTATGAATTCTAAACATTTTTAGAATAGTGCAAGGATTGAATGATAGAATGAATGATGCATCATCTCATGATCAGAGCAAGACTTTGATGTAATTTGTTTTATTGATTTCAGGAAAGAAGAAGCAGAGGAGACCCATGTTAGTGCCACTAACATGGGAACTAATGTGGAAGAAAGAAGACATTGGGACGTTAGTGGTGAAGTTAACACCACCAACTTGATCGAAGGCCAAGAAAGTCCACGTTAGTGGCCATGTTAATACCACTAACGTGAGCCATTAACGTGGAGAATGGAGCAGCATTGGAAGTTAGTGGTGGAGTTAACACCACTAACTTGATTGAAGGGCCAAGGAAGCCCACATTAGTGGCCACGTTTATGCCACTAACGTGTGCCATTAACGTGGAGAATGGAGTAGCATGGTACGTTAGTAGTAAAGTTAACACCACATACTTGATCGAATCCAAGAAAGCCCATGTTAGTGGCCACGTTAATGCCACTAATGTGAGCTATTAACGTGGAGGAGGTGAAGTTTTGGATGTTAATGGTGAAGTTAACACCATTAACGTGACTAAAGGATAGAAAGGCCACGTTAGTGCCACTAACGGTTGGGTTAACGTGACTCAAAGGGGATTGGGGATGTTAGTGACCACGTTGGTGTCACTAACGTCATTGAGCCAGGAATTGGTACATCACGTTACTCTGACTAACGTGAATGCTGCCCAACTCAAACCCTTCCAGCAAGCTGAGCAAAGTCCAATGAGTTAGTTAACTGCTTCAAATGAGGTCAAGGGCTCACATCCACTGACTGGCAAACTCAACTGAGGATCATAGAAGTAGTATATTAAGGGATAGTTTTCAACTAAAAAAGGATTGGGCCCTGGGGATCCAGGATTGTAAACATAAATTTTACTTTTCTCTGTACTCCACTTTACTTTCAATGCATTTTACATTTCCATTTTTCATTCCCAGAGCCATGATCAACTAAACCCCACTTCATTGGAGGAGGGAGCTCTGTTGTAATTCAATGGATCAATCATAGTTCTTATTCTTCTTCTTTTTTCATTCTCTTTGGTTTGCTTGAAAGCTTTTGATCTTAATCCAATTGAGCAATTGTCTTGGAAGAGAAATTGTTCATACTTAGATTTTCTCTGAATCTTGGAAGAGGAATGAGGAAATCATGCTAGAAATACTTTCTCATGTTGGACTAGATTGGGGTTGGATGGATATAATGAAATATAATTTCCCCGATACTTTGATCTAGAAACACATGTGGTATAATCAGTGATCGCACTTTATTTCTTCCCATGAGCAATTAGATCAAGGAATTAGGCAATTGTTCAAGCTTAATAAGATTGAATTGCCAAGGAATTGGAATTCAATCACCTAAGATTGCTGATGAGCGGATAATTTATACGCTTTTTGGCATTGTTTTTAGGTAGTTTTTAATAGGTTCAAGCTACTTTTAGGGATGTTTTCATTAGTTTTTATGCTAAATTCACATTTCTGGACTTTACTATGAGTTTGTGTGTTTTTCTGTGATTTCAGGTATTTTCTGGCTGAAATTGAGGGACCTGAGCAAAACTCTGATAAAAGGCTGACAAAGGACTGCTGATGCTATTGGAATCTGACCTCCTTGCACTCGAAATGGATTTTCTGGAGCTATAAAACTCCAAATGGCACACTCTTAAAGGCGTTGGAAAGTAGACATCTGGAACTTTCCAGAAATATATAATAGTTCATACTTTATTCGGGAATTGATGACGTAAACTGGCGCTCAACGCTAGTTCCATGCTGCATTCTGGAGTCAAACCCCAGAAACACGTCAGGAACCAGAGTTGAACGCCAAAAACACGTTACAACTAGGTGTTCAACTCCAATAGAAGCCTTAGCTCGTGTAAAGTTCAAGCTCAGCCCAAGCACACACCAAGTGGGCCCTGGAAGTGGATTTCTGCATCAATTACTTACTTCTGTAAACCCTAGTAGCTAGTCTAGTATAAATAGGACTTTTTACTATTATATTTTCATCCTGGATCCTGGATTGTATTTTTGATCCTGTGATCACATTTTGGGGACTGGCCTCTCGGCCATGCCTGGACCTTCATCACTTATGTATTTTCAACGGTGGAGTTTCTACACACCATAGATTAAGGGTGTGGAGCTCTGCTGTACCTCGAGTTTTAATGCAAGTACTTCTATTTTTTATTCAATTCGACTTATTCTTGTTCTAAGATATTCGTTGCACTTCAACTTGATGAATGTGGTGGTCCATGACACTCAATCATCATTCTCACCTATGAACGCGCGTGACTGACAATCACTTCCGTTCTACCTTAGACCGGGCGCATATCTCTTGGATTCCTTAATCAGAATCTTCGTGGTATAAGCTAGAATTGATTGCGGGATTGAATGACTGTGACGAGCTTCAAACTCGCGATTGCTGGGCGTGATGACAAACGCAAATGAATCAAGGGATTCTATTCCAACATGATCGAGAACCAACAGATGATTAGCCATGCTGTGCCAGAGCATTTGGACCATTTTCACTGAGAGGATGGGATGTAGCCATTGACAACGGTGATGCCCTACATACAGCTTGCCATGGAAAGGATTAAGAAGGATTGGATGAAAGCAGTAGGAAAGCAGAGATTCAACAGGGACAAGCACATCTATACACTTGTCTGAAATTCTCACCAATGATTTACATAAGTATTTCTATCTTTATTTTCTATTTATTTATTATTATTATTCAAAAACTCCATAACCTTTTATTATCTGCCTAACTGAGATTTACAAGATGACCATAGCTTGCTTCATACCAACAATCTCCGTGGGATCGACCCTTACTCACATAAGGTATTACTTGGACGACCCAGTGCACTTGCTGGTTAGTTGTGCGGAGTTGTGACAAAGTGTGATTCACGTGTGAGAGCTACCAAGTCATTGGAGCCATTGTTAATGATCACAATTTCGTGCACCAAGTTTTTGGCGCCGTTGCCAGGGATTGTTCAAGTATGGACAATTGAGGGTTCATCTTGTTGCTCAGATTAGGTAATTTTATTTTAATTTTAAGCTTTTTGTTTTTATTATTAAAATTTTCAAAAAAAATAATAAATATTTTATCCTGTTCTTCAGAATTTTTAAGAATGAATTCTAGAGTTTCATGATGATATGTTGAAATCTGGCTGGCTGTAAAGCCATGTCTAATCTTTTGGATCGAGGCTTCAACCCATCATCACAAGAGCAAGCTAGCTGTTACTAATCCATCTGCTGCTGTATGCTTGATTTGTCACTTAAAGCTTGGCTGGCCATTGGCCATGTCTAGTGTTTTGGACCGGAGCTTTTACAAAAGCTTGGCTAGCTAGTAAGCCATGTATAATTCCTAGACTGAAGCTTTAGACTGACATTTGATGAACACTGGAATTCTCATTAAAAATTTAGAATTTCTTATTTTATTTTCCCTATATATTTTCGAAAAAATTAATAAAAATACAAAAAAATTCATAAAATCATAAAAACAAAAAATATTTTGTGTTTCTTGGTTGAGTCTTGAGTCAATTTTTAAGTTTGGTGTCAATTGCATGTTTTAAAAATTATTATGCATTTTTCAAAAATTCATGCATTCATAGTGTTCTTCATGATCTTCAAGTTGTTCTTGGTAAGTCTTCTTGTTTGATCTTAATGTTTTCTTGTTTTGTGTCTTGTGTTGTTTTTCATGTGCATTCTTGCATTTATATTGTCCAAGCATTAAAGATTTCTAAGTTTGGTGTCTTGCATGTTTTCTTTACATTGAAAATTTTTCAAAAATATGTTCTTGATGTTCATCATGATCTTCAAAGTGTTCTTAGTGTTCATCTTGACATTCATAGTGTTTTTGCATGCATCATGTGTTTTGATCCAAAATTTTCATGCATTAAGTATTTTTAGTGTTTTTCTCTCTCATAAAAAAATTTCAAAAATAAAAAAATATCTTATCTTTTAAAAATTCTTATCTTTTTAAAATCTTTTTCAAAAATCATATCTTTTCCATTTTTTATTATTTTTGAAAATGTCAAAAATCTTTTTCAAAATATTTTCAAAATTTTTTTCTTATTTTTATATCATATTTTCGAAAATCACATCATCAATTAATGTTTTGATTCAAAAATTTCAAGTTTGTTACTTTCTTGTTAAGAAAGATTCAAACTTTAAGTTCTAGAATCATATCTTGTGATTTCTTGTGAGTCAAGTCATCAATTGTGATTTTAAAATTCAAATCTTTTTCAAAACTAATTTCAATCATATCTTTTTAAAACCATATCTTTTAAAATCATATCTTTTCAAAAATATCTTTTTAATCTTATCTTTTCAAAATCATATCTTTTTAAAGTCATATCTTTTTAATCATATCTTTTCATATCATATCTTTTTCAAACTTTAATTTCAAAAATCTTTCTAACTTCTTATCTTTTCAAAATTAATTTTCAAATCTTTTTCAACTAACTAATTGATTTATTTGTTTGTTTTATCTTTTATCTTTTTCAAAACCACCTAACTAATTTTCTCTCTCTAATTTTCGAAAATTACCTTCCTCTTTTTCAAAATTCTTCTAATTAACTAATTATTTCAAATTTTAATTTTAATTTTATTTTATTTTAATTTTCGAAAATTACTATCCCTTTTTCAAAATTTATTTTTCAAATTTCTATCCCCCTCACCTCCTTCTATTTATTTTATTTATTTACTAACACTTCTCTTCATCCTAAAATTCGAACCTCCCTCTCTCTGAGTTCGAATTTTCCTCTTCTCCTTCCTATTCTTCTTCTTTTCTACTCACATAAAGAAACCTCTATATCTGGACAAAGAGGATCCCTATTATTATTTTTTGTTCCCTTATTTTTCATATGAGTAGGAGCAAGGATAAGAACATTCTTATTAAAGCAGATCCTGAACCTGAAAGGACTCTGAAGAGGAAGTCAAGAGAAACTAAAAATCAACAATTCAGAGAAACCTCAAAAAAAAAAGAGAAAAAAGAGAAAAGGGAAGACAAAAAACTTCCACCTCCAAGTCATGGGAGATGGAGAGATTCATCTCAAGGGTCCATAGCTCAATAGAAGAGCATTTGACTGCACTTCAAGAGAACATGAGGAATTCCCTCATCAATAAATCCCTGAGATACCTCAGGGGATACATTTTCCTCCACATAATTATTAGGAGCACCAAAATCACTAGGGAAGAGCAACAAAGACAAGGAAGAGACATAGAAGAGCTCAAGGACATCAATGGTCCTTCAAGAAGGCGCCACCCTCACTAAGGTGGACTTATTCCTTGTTCTTAAATTTTTTTCTACTTTTTGTTTTTCTTATGTTATATGTTTATCTATGTTTGTGTCTTTATTACATGATCATTAGTATTTAGTAACTATGTCTTAAGGCTATGAATAATTCCATGAATCCTTCACCTCTCTTAAATGAAAAATGTTTTTAATTCAAAAGAACAAGAAGTATACGAGCTTCGAATTCATCCTTGAATTTAGTTTAATTGTATTGATGTGGTGACAATACTTTTTGTTTTCTGAATGAATGCTTGAATAGTGCATATTTTTGATCTTGTTGTGTATGAATGTTAAAATCGTTGGCTCTTGAAAGAATGATGAACAAAGAGAAATGTTATTGACAATCTGAAAAATCATGAGATTGATTCTTGAAGCTAGAAAAAGCAGTGAAAAAGTAAAAGCTTGAAAGAAAAAAAAAGAAGAGTGACAAAAAAAATAGAAAGGAAAAGAAAAGCAAGCAGAAAAAGCCAATAGCCCTTAAAACCAAAAGGCAAGGGAAAAAAGGATCCAAGGCTTTGAGCATCAATGGATAGGAGGGCCCAAGGAAATAAAATCCAGGCCTAAGCGGCTAATTCAAGCTGTCCCTAACCATGTGCTTGTGGCATGCAGGTCCAAGTGAAAAGCTTGAGACTGAGTGGTTAAAGTCGTGACCCAAAGCAAAAAGAGTGTGCTTAAGAACTCTGGACACCTCTAACTGGGGACTTTAGCAAAGCTTCACAATCTGAAAAGGTTCACCCAGTCATGTGTCTGTGGTATTTATATATCCGGTGGTAATACTGGAAAACAAAGTGCTTAGGGCCATGGCCAAGACTCATAAAAGTAGCTGTGTTCAAGAATCAACATACTTAACTAGGAGAATCAATAATACTATCTGAATTCTGAGTTCCTATGGATGCCAATCATTCTGAATTTCAAAGGATAAAGTGAGATGCCAAAACTATTTGGAAGCAAAAAGTTACTAGCCCCGCTCATCTAATTAGAATCTGAGCTTCACTTAAAACTCTGAGATATTATTGCTTCTTGATTTCTTTTTATCCTCTTTTATTCATCTAGTTGCTTGAGGACAAGCAACAGTTTAAGTGTTGTGTTGTGATGAGCGGATATTTTATACGCTTTTTGGGGGTAATTTCATGTAGATTTTAGCATGTTTTAATTAGTTTTTAGTAGAATTTTATTAGTTTTTAAGCAAAAATCATATTTCTGGACTTTACTATGAGTTTGTGT
>NC_029772.3:75136479-75139245 GCF_000817695.3 Arachis duranensis | reverse complement strand
GCTGTGACAGAGCATTTGGACTATTTTCACTGAGAGGATGGGAAGTAGCCATTGACAACGGTGACACCCTACATACAGCTTGCCATGGAGGGAACTTTGCACTTTTCCATGGATGGAATATTACATTACAGGAATAAATCAGACAAAGCATCTCCAAAACTCCAACATATTCTCCATTACTGCATAACAAGTATTTATTTTATGCCCTTTTTCCTTTCTTCACTGAACTTGAAAAACATTGTTGTTGGCATCCTGACTAAGAATAATAAGATAAACATAGCTTGCTTCAAACCAACAATCTCCGTGGATTCGACCCTTACTCACGTAAGGTATTACTTGGATGACCCAGTACACTTGCTGGTTAAGTTGAACAGAGTTGTGGAAAGAAAAAGCTTCTCTAACAGTGCCTGGAACTCTTGTATCACAATTTCGTCCACCAATGAGCTTCTCTTAGATTCTTTAATCAGAATCTTCGTGGTATAAGCTAGATTGATGGCGGCATTCATGAGAATCCGGAAAGTCTAAACCTTGTCCGTGGTATTCCGAGTAGGATTCCGGGATTGAATGACTGTGACGAGCTTCAAACTCTTGAAGGCTGGGCGTCAGTGACAGACGCAAAAGAATCATTGGATTTTATTCCAACCTGATTGAGGACCGACAGATGATTAGCCGTGCTGTGACAGAGCATTTGGACCATTTTCACTGAGAGGATGGGAAGTAGCCATTGACAAGAGTGACACCCTACATACAACTTGCCATGGAGGGAACTTTGCACTTTTCCATGGATGGAATATTACATTACAGGAATAAATCAGACAAAGCATCTCCAAGACTCCAACATATTCTCCATTACTGCATAACAAGTAATTATTTCACACTCTTTTATTTTTCTAATAATTCCAACTGATAATTCTTATTGGCATCCTGACTAAGATTAATAAAATAAACATAGCTTGCTTCAAACCAATAATCTCTGTGGGATAGACCCTTACTCACGTAAGGTATTACTTGGACGACCCAGTGCACTTGCTGGTTAGTTGTACGGATTGCAAATTCGTGCACCAGTTACCTATCCTAGCCATTGATTATAAACACATGATGATTATGAAGAGTTAATCCTACTTAGTCAACCTTACATCGAAGATAAGTCAAGTAGGCATAGTTGATTTCAATCCCTAAGTCCTATGTCAACACTAATGGGTCACATAGAGTCAAGGGAGACCAAATCAACTAACTACTCTAATGTATCAAACAAGAATGGACATCGATAACTCAAGGATCACCAAAACCAACATTTTCTAGCCAAGAGTGAAGAAAAACTAAGTAGAAACTAAGCCAAGCAATTTATCAAACACTAGGTGTGCATGGAAATAAAATAGCATTAAATTGCGTTGTTGGGTTCAAAGTACTCTTCCTTTTCCTCAGCACCAACAACTCCTTTCCCTCTTGCTTCCCTCCTTAATCTCTAGAAGGTTCTCTTAGGTTTTGAATCAAAGGAAGTTGAGGTTCCCTCTCTTCTCCTTGTCATACAACTAACAAAACAAGCAGCAAGAGATAAAATGAAGAGGTTATTCTTGTTAGAGTGATTGTTAGTGTGAGTGATGCAAATTATCAAACAGTTAGTGGGTTAGTGAGCAGAATTGTAGATAATAACAAAGAAAGAAAGAAAAACAGAGAGGGTATAGAGGATGAGTGATGAGCGGATAATTTATACGCTTTTTGGCATTGTTTTTAGTATGTTTTTAGTATGTTTTAGTTAGTTTTTATTATATTTTTATTAGTTTTTAGTTAAAATTCACTTTTATGGACTTTACTATGAGTTTGTGTGTTTTTCTATGATTTTAGGTATTTTCTGGCTGAAATTGAGGGATCTGAGCAAAAATCTGATTCAGAGGCTGAAAAGGACTGCAAATGCTGTTGGATTCTAACCTCTCTGCACTCAAAGTGGATTTTCTGGAGCTACAGAAGCCCAATTGGCGTGCTCTTAATAGTGTTGGAAAGTAGACATCCTGGGCTTTCCAAACAGGCGTTCCAAGTCAGCACAAGAATTCTGGCGTTTAACGCTGGAACTGGCACAAGAATGGGAGTTAAACGCCCAAACTGGCACAAAAGTTGGCGTTTAACTCCAAGAAAAGTCTCTACACATAAAAGCTTCAATGCTCAGCCCAAGCACACACCAAGTGGGCCCGAAAGTGGATTTTTATATCATTTACTCATCTTTGTAAACCCTAAGCTACTAGTTCTCTACAAATAGGACCTTTTGCTATTGCATTGAGAATCTTTGGATCACTTGAGATATTTTGATCACTTTAGATCTTTTGATCATCTTTGGATGTCTAGTTCTTAGATCATTGGGGGGCTGGCCATTCGGCCATGCCTAGACCTTGTTCTTATGTATTTTCAACGGTGGAGTTTCTACACACCATAGATTAAGGTGTGGAGCTCTGCTGTACCTCGAGTATTAATGCAATTACTATTGTTCTTATATTCAATTCGGCTTATTCTTGTTCTAAGATATCACGTGTTCCTCAACTTGAGAATGTGATGATCCGTGACACTCATAATCATTCTCACCTATGAACGTGTGCCTGACAACCACCTCCATTCTACCTTAGATTGAGTGGATATCTCTTGGATCCCTTAATCGGAATCTTCGTGGTATAAGCTAGAATTGATGGCGGCATTCAAGAGAATCCGGAAGATCTAACCTTGTCTGTGGTATTCTGAGTAAGATTCAATGATTGAATGACTGTGACGAGCTTCAAA
>NC_029772.3:75134069-75136363 GCF_000817695.3 Arachis duranensis | reverse complement strand
CTGTGACAGAGCGTGTTGAACATTTTCACTGAGAGGACGGGATTGTAGCCATTGACAACGGTGATGCCTAACATATAGCTTGCCATGGAAAGGAGTAAGAAGGATTGGATGAAGACAGTAGGAAAGCAGAGAGACGGAAGGGACAAAGCATCTCCATACACTTATCTGAAATTCTCACCAATGAATTGCATAAGTATCTCTATCTTTATTTTATGTTTTATTTATTTTTTAATCATTAATCTTCCATAACCATTTGAATCCGCCTGACTGAGATTTACAAGTTGACCATAGCTTGCTTCATACCAACAATCTCCATGGGATCGACCCTTACTCGCGTAAGGTTTATTACTTGGACGACCCAGTGCACTTGCTGGTTAGTTGTGCGAAGTTGTGATAAAGAGTTGAGATTACAATTGAGCGTACCATGTTGATGGCGCCATTGATGATCACAATTTCGTGCACTAAATTTTTAGCGCCATTTCCGGGGATTGTTTGAGTTTGGACAACTGACGGTTCATCTTGTTGCTTAGCTTAGGTATTTTTCTTCAAAGTTCTTAAGAATGAATTCTTGTGTTTCAAGGTGATGTTCTTATCATCACCAAAGCTGATCGATTCTCATCAATTTAGCTCTTGAATGTAATGTCCTACTGAAGCTTGGCTAGCCATGTCTAATTTCTTTAGACTGAAGCTTTAGACTAACATTGCATGATTCCTGGAATACTCATTAAGAATTTTGAAATCCTTATTTTTCTTTTCCACTCAATTTTTGAAAAATCCAAAAAAATTATAAAATCTTAAAATCAAAAATATTTTTATGTTTCTTGTTTGAGTTATAAAATCTTAAAACCAAAAATATTTTTGTTTCTTGTTGAGTCTAGTGTCTCATTTTAAGTTTGGTGTCAATTGCATGTTTCTATTCTTCTTGTATTTTTTCGAATTCAATCATGTGTCTTCATTGATCTTCAAGTTGTTCTTGATGATTTCCTTGCTCTGATCTTTAAATTCTCTTGTCTTGAGTGTTTTGTTGTTTCTCATATGCATTCTCATTTTGTTAGGTGTCTTGCATGCATTGTTTATTTGATCTTTGTTTCATTTTGATTATTCCTCATTATTAAAAATCCAAAAAAATCTTTTAATTTGTGTCTTTTCAAGTCAATAATACAGAGAATTGAAGATTCAAAACATACAGCAGAGGAATTACACAGAAAAAGCTGGGCGTTCAAAACGCCCAGTGAGGAAGGAAAACTGGCGTTTAAACGCCAGCTAGGGTGCCTGGCTGGGTGTTTAACGCCCAAAAGGGGTGAGTTTTGGGCGTTAAACGCCAGAATGTATACCATTCTGGGCGTTTAACGCCAGGATGGCACAAGAGGGAAGATTTTGTTTTTAATTCAAATTTTTTTCAAGTTTTCAAAATTTTTCAAAATCAAATCTTTTTCAAATCATATCTTTTCAACATATATTTTCAAAATCAATTTCTTTCCATTTTCAAAAATACTTGCTATCAATTAATGATTTGATTCAACATTTCAAGTATGTTGCCTTTTTTGTTGAGAAAGGTTTAATGTCTGAATCATATCTTTTAAATTTCTTGTTAGCCAAGTTATTAATTTTCAAAATCAAATCTTTTTAAATTATTTTTCAATCATATCTTCTCAATCATATCTTTTTAAAACCATAACTTTTCAATCATATCTTTTTAATCACATTTTTTAAATTAATTTTTCAATCATATCTTTTTTATTTCTAATTTCAAAATATTTTTCAAAAATCACTTAATTTCTTTCCCACTCTTAGTTTTCGAAAATCAATTACTTTTTTTTTTCAAAATTTCTTTTAATTAATTCACTTTAATTTTCGAAAATTTCTTCCCCTCTTCTCAAATCCTTCTATTTATGGACTAACACTCCTCCTCAATGCACAATTCGAACTCTATCTCCCTTGATAAGTTCGAATTCTTCTACCTCCTCCTTCTATTCTTCTTTTCCTCTGACACCTCAAGGAATCTCTATACTATGACATAGAGGATTCCATATTTTCTTGTTCTCTTCTCTTTCATATGAGCAGGAACAAAGACAAAAGCATTCTTGTTGAAGCTGACCTTGAACTTGAAAGGACCTTAAAGCGAAAGCTAAGAGAAGCTAAAGCACAACTCTCTGTAGAGGACCTAACAGAAATCTTCAAAGAAGAAGAAGACATGGCAGCCGAAAACAATAATGCCAACAATGCAAGGAAGGTGCTGGGTAACTTTACTGCACCTACTCCCGACTTCTATGGGAGAAGCATCTCTATCCCTG
>NC_029772.3:75131343-75132974 GCF_000817695.3 Arachis duranensis | reverse complement strand
ATGGAAAAGCTAGGGATCTTTGAGGTGCAAGCTGCAAGAATCTCACTAGAGATGGCAGACGATTCAAGAAAACAAGCTTATGGACTTGTAGAGGATGTTCTGGTAAAGATTGAAGACCATTACATCCCTGCTGATTTCATAGTCCTAGAGACTGGGAAGTGCATGGATGAATCCATCATCCTTGGCAGACCCTTCCTAGCCACATCAAAGGCTGTGATTGATGTTGACAGAGGAGAATTGATCATTCAAGTGAATGAAGAATCCTTTGTGTTTAAGGCTCAAGGATATCCCTCTGTTACCATGGAGAGGAAGCATGAAGAGCTTCTCTCAAAACAGAGTCAAACAGAGCCCCCACAGTCAAACTCTAAGTTTGGTGTTGGGAGGCCACAACCAACTTCTAAGTTTGGTGTTGAACCCCCACATTCAAACTCTAAGTTTGGTGTTGGGAGGTTCCAACATTGCTCTGAGTATCTATGAGGCTCCATGAGAGCCCACTGTCAAGCTACTGGCATTAAAGAAGCACTTGTTGGGAGGCAACCCAATGTTATATTTATCTATTTCCCTTTGTTATTTTATGTTTTCTGTAGGTTGATGATCATGTGAAGTCACGAAATCAATTGAAAAAAGCAAAAACAAAATGAAAAACAGAAAGAAAAACAGCACACCCTGGAGGAAAAATTGCTGGCATTTAAACGCCAGTGAAGATAGCAAATGGGCGTTTAACGCCCAGTCTGGCACCATTCTGGGCATTTAACGCCAGAAAGGGGCACTAGACTGGCGTTTAACGCCAGGAATGGGCAAGAAGCTGGTGTTAAACGCCAGAAATGGGCACCAGCCCGGCGTTTAACGCCAGGATTGGCAAAAAGAGCATTTTTGCTTGCCACTTGGTGCAGGGATGAATTATCCTTGACACCTCAGGATCTGTGGACCCCATAGGATCCCCACTTACCCCACCATTCTCTCTCTCCTTCACCCATTCACCAATCACCTCAACACCTCTTCCCCAAAAAAACCCCTCACCTATCAAATCCCAGCATTCTCTTCACTACTCATATCCATCCTTCATAAAACCCCACCTACCTCACCATTCAAATTCAAACCACTTTCCCTCCCAACCCACCCATAATGGCCGAACCATACACCCCCTCTCCACTCCTATATAAACCCATCTTCACCCCCTCATTTTCACACATCATAAACACTACTTCTCCCCCTTGGCTGAAAACACAAAACCCACCTCCATCTCCTCTATTTCTTTTTCTTCTACTCTCTTCTTTCTTCTTTTGCTCGAGGATGAGCAAACCTTCTAAGTTTGGTGTGGTAAAAGCATTGCTTTTTGTTTTTCCATAACCATTTATGGCATCTAAGGCCGGAGAAACCTCTAGAAAAAGGAAAGGGAAGGCAAAAGCTTCCACCTCTGAGTCATGAGAGATGGAGAGATTCATCTCAAAGGTGCATCAAGACCACTTCTATGAAGTTGTGGCCATGAAGAAGGTGATCCCCGAGGTCCCTTTCAAACTCAAAAAGAGTGAATATCCAGAGATCCGACATGAGATCCGAAGAAGAGGTTGGGAAGTTCTTACCAACCCCATTCAACAAGTCAGAATCTTAATGGTTCAAGAGTTCTATGC
>NC_029772.3:75129782-75131214 GCF_000817695.3 Arachis duranensis | reverse complement strand
AAGAAGGCATGACCTCAAGCTCGTGGCTAGAGGATGGTTGGAGTTTATCCAACGCTCAATCATTCCCACTAGCAACCGGTCTGAAGTTACTATAGACCGGGCTATCATGATTCATAGCATCATTATTGGAGAGGAAGTAGAAGTTTATGAGGTTATAGCCCAAGAACTTTATAAGGTGGCAGCAAGTCCTCTACCTTGGCAAGGTTAGCCTTTCCTCATCTCATTTATCACCTCTGTTATTCAGTTGGAATTAACATAGAGGGAGACATCCTCATTGATGAAGACAAGCCCATCACTAAGAAAAGGATGGAGCAAACAAGAGATCTCACTCATCATGAAATCCCCAAGATGCCTCAAGGGATGCACTTTCCTCCACAAAACTATTGGGAGCAAATCAACACCTCCCTAGGAGAATTGAGTTCCAACATGGGACAACTAAGGGTGGAGCACCATGAACATTCCATCCTCCTCCATGAAATTACAGAAGATCAAAGAATCATGAGAGAGGAGCAACAAAGGCAAGGAAGAGACATTGAGGAGCTCAAGCACTCCATAAGATCTTCAAAAGGAAGAACAAGCCGCCATCACTAAGGTGGACCCGTTCTTTAATCTCCTTGTTCTTTGTTTTTCTATTTTTCGAATTTTTATGCTTATGTTTATCTATGTTTGTGTCTTATGATCATCAGTGTCTAAGTGTCTATGCCTTAAAGTTATGAATGTCCTATGAATCCATCACCTTTCTCGAAGTGGATTTTATGGAGCTACAGAAGCCCAATTTGTGCGCTCTCAATTGTGTTGGAAAGTAGACATACTGGGCTTTCCAGCAATGTATAATAGTCTATACTTTGCCCAAGATTTGATGGCCCAAACAGGCGTTCCAAGTCAGCTCAAGAATTTTGGTGTTTAACGATGGAACTGGCACAAGAATGGGAGTTAAACGCCCAAACTGAAACAAAAGCTAGTGTTTAACTCCAAGAAAAGTCTCTACACATGAAAGCTTCAATGCTCAGCCCAAGCACACACCAAGTGGGCCGGGAAGTGGATTTTTATGTCATTTACTCATCTTTGTAAACCCTAAGCTACTAGTTCTCTACAAATAGGACCTTTTGCTATTGTATTGAGAATCTTTGGATCAGTTGAGATCTTTTGATCACTTTAGATCTTTTGATCATCTTTGGACGTCTAGTTCTTAGATCATTGGGGGGCTGGCCATTCGGCCATGCCTAGACCTTGTTCTTATGTATTTTCAACGGTGGAGTTTCTACACACCATAGATTAAGGTGTGGAGCTCTGCTGTACCTCGAGTATTAATGCAATTACTATTGTTCTTATATTCAATTCAACTTGTTCTTATTCTAAGATATTCATTCGTACCCAAGAACATGATGAATGTGATGATTATGTGACGCTCATCATCATTCTCACTTATGAA
>NC_029772.3:75102743-75129708 GCF_000817695.3 Arachis duranensis | reverse complement strand
TATATCTTTTGGATCCCTTAATCGGAATCTTCGTGGTATAAGCTAGAATTGATGGCGGCATTCAAGAGAATCCGGAAGGTCTAAACCTTGTCTGTGGTATTCTGAGTAGGATTCAAGGATTGAATGACTGTGACGAGCTTCAAACTCGCGATTGTGGGGTGTTAATGACACTGGATTCTATTCTGACATGATCGAGAACCGCTAGATGAATAGCCGTGCTGTGACAGAGCGCGTTGAACATTTTCACTGAGAAGACGAGACTGTAGCCACTGACAACGGTCATGCCTAACATACAGCTTGCCATGGAAAGTAGTAAGAAGGATTGGATGAAGACAGTAGAAAAGCAGAGAGACGGAAGGGACAAAGCATCTCCATACGCTTATCTGAAATTCTCACCAATGAATTGCATAAGTATCTCTATCTTTATTTTATGTTTTATTTATCTTTTAATCATTAATCCTCCATAACCATTTAAATCCGCCTGACTGAGATTTACTAGATGACCATAGCTTGCTTCATACCAACAATCTCCGTGGGATCGACCCTTACTCGCGTAAGGTTTATTACTTGGACAACTCAGTGCACTTGCTGGTTAGTTGTGCGAAGTTGTGATAAAGAGTTGAGATTACAATTGAGCGTACCATGTTGATGGTGCCATTGATGATCACAATTTCGTGCACCAATGAGGAAGAAGTTAAACAAAGTGAAAATAAATGACTGAATAAAGTAAATAAATAAGAAAAAAAATTGCTCAATCTAGTGAGCTTCCAACTTAATCATTGTTGATACAAAATCAATCCCCAGCAATGGTGCCATAAAGTTGATGCACAAAAACTTGCTCTCAGCAAATTACCCTTCGGCAAATATACCGAATTTGTCGTCAAGTAAAAACTCACAAGAGAGTGAGGTTGAATCCCACAGGGATTGATTGGTCAAGCAACTTTAGTTGGAAGAGTATGCTAGTTGAGCTAAACAGAGTGTAGTTTGAGAATTACAGAAAATTAAATGGCAGAAAAGTAAATAGTAGAAAATAAAGTGCCGAATCTTAAATGGGGATTTGGGGTAATGAGCATGAAAATAAATGACAGAAATAAAGAGAATGGGTAAGATCAGAAATGGGGAATTCATTGGGCTCAGGAGATGTTGTATTTTCCGGATCAAATTCATTTTCATCTCTTCCTCAATCAATGCATCTATTGATCTCCTTGGCAATCCTAGGTGATTAAATTCCAATTCCTTGGTAATCCAATCTCTCTAAGCTTGAACAATTGCCCAATTCCTTGATTTAATTGCTCATGGGAAGAGATGAAGTATGGTCACTGATTATACCACATGTATTTCCAAATCAAAGTGTTGGGAGGATTCACTACAAGAAAAATACCCATTCAGCCACACTTTTTTTAAGCTACATTTGAAAAGCGTAGCCTATTCTATGAATAGGCTACGCTTTTCTCCGTGTTGCCTTTTTATAAGAGAAAAGGATACACAATTGTGACATCATTTAAAAAGCGTAGCCTTAGGTATTATAGAAATCACTTATAAAGCGTAGCCGTAGGTTGATATCTATAGGTTCACTTTTCATATCAAAGTAGACGCTTTTAAAGAGTAACTTATTTATTATATTTTGGGTGCACTTTAAAAGTGATGCCTAATGTATGTGGGCCAAATCCTAACACTTAGTGAAATTTTATTCCCTATTCAATTCCTCAAAAAGCGCACACACACACTACACGTTCAATTCGGGTAACCCTCACCTTCGCCAATCCATTCGCGCACAATCCTCACCTTCACCATTCTCACCTTCAACACTCATCACCTACGACACTCATCACCTTTGCCTTCTCACCATCGCTGTGACCGTCGCCACCCAGTCACCACTCACCGCTAGTCACAACTCACCACTCACCACATGGCTGCGCCACTCACCAGTCACCAGCTCACACTCTCATCCTCACTCACACACACAAAAGAGGGAAAAATCAGAAAAGGGAAGAATGGGAAGAAGAAGAGAAGAAGAGAGGAGAGGGGAAGGAAAGAGAGGATGACGCCAGCTAGGGCTCCGCCGTGCGGACCATCGTCGTTGCGTGCACTGACCGTCGCCTCAGCATCGCCATCTCGTGCACTCACCGTCACCGCTCAGCATCATCGTCGTGTGTGCTCACTGTAACGTGCTCAACATCGTCGTCGTCGCTCAGCATCATCATCGCCGCTCACCTGAGAAGGTATGTATCGATTTTCAATTTGTTTTGTGAAATTTGGGAGGTTTTGGGTTCCAATTTAGGGTTTTTAATTAGGGGTTTCAGCTTCTGGACATGACACTGATAGGAATTGGGGGTTTTACTGCATGAATAGTTTTAGCTTCCTGGTAGCTGAGAAGCAATCGCAGACCACCTACAATAATTCTCAATCTTATTCTCTTTTTGTCGCTCGTCATCTCACTTTTGATCTCATTCGCTCTCTCTTTGTCTCACCCTCTCTCTTACTTGTTCTCTGTGTATGGATTTTTCTTTTGGGAATTTTTAAAGGTTTTGGGGGTTCTATTTTTGGGGCTTCCTAATTTTATGAGTTTCTGCTTCTTGCTTCGTTAGGATTTTCATTTTTGTTTGAGAAGATTATTGGCCTCAAGTGTGCGAATTGTCGCCTCTTCAAACAGAGTTTATTATTTCGAACACCATTTGTGGTTTGTGTGTGCTATGAATTTGCAGAGCTAATGCAAATAGAAGCCAGAAAATTGGGAATTGCTTGGGTGCTTCAAATTGGTTTTTGAGGGAGTGATGATAGTGATATTGCTGGAAGCCACGGGAACAAGGTAATAGGACAAGTTTAGTGGATTTGAATTTCTAATCAATTGTTTTGTGTTAGCATTGGGAAGCTGTTAACTTTGTCATATCATGATTTAGCCCCTAAAATTTATGTTAAATATACCAGCAAAATCTACATGCTTATATCCTATACCTGCAATATATTTTCCACCGTAACTATTCTTGGTTTATGTTTCCTTTTTTCTTTTTCTTAATGTGCACATGCATGTAGAGAAAAAGTGAATCATCAAGGAACAGAGCTAATTAGTAATTAGAATTCTTCTTTGTTTATGATAGAATTATGTTCCAATAGTGTTTAACGATTTTTCACGATGTAGCCATAAATGGACTTAGGAGAGTAGGAATTCTTCTCATTTATTTTGGGGTCTTTACTTATATTCTCAAAAGCCCAAACTCAGCAGACCAGACTCCATTGCTGTACTTGGAATTTTCTTTGTTTATGTCTTGTAATTCCTTTTGAATGCTAAATAGATCAAGAAATATCATAATGAAAATATCCTCAAATGAAAGTGTTAGGCTACAAGCAACTTTTACATGCTTTCTATGCTTTTATATGGATGGGTGTGCTATAAGCCATTTATATGTCTTCACTTGCTGAATTTACATTTTAGGAAGGATAATACATAAACATATCTTCCATTTCTTTATTTACATATATTTTAATTTTTAATGTTCCATGTCAGTGTTTGTCTGTCTATATTTCTGTATATCTCCCATGCACTGTATTCATCCAATATAAAGTTGAGATGAAGAATTGTGGATTGTGTCAAAGTTTATTATATTAAATTTGGATGATTGTTTTATTTCAGTGATTTTATTTTTAGTATATATAATATATTTATATTTATTAAAAGTGGAAAAGGAAGAAACTCTTTATACCTCTTCTAAAGAATTTTTATTCTAATCCTTTTGTTTAGAGATGAAGGAATAGTTGTTAAAGACCTCAGTTCTAAATAGAAGCCTAGTGATCAAAGTGGAAAGTGGCTAAAATTGAAGCCTGAGTACATTCAAGCTGGCGCTGATCTGGATGTGCTTATCATAGGTAATCATAGGTATATGATTTATGTCGTTAAGAACATATTGTTATACACACATCAAAAAGCAGCTTGTGTAACATGGTCATTTTAAATTTGGCTGTTTTGACACTTAATAGGAGGTTATTATGGCTCTGGACGATGTGGAGGGGAGGTTTGGTTTCTTCCCTAACATTTGACTTTCTGACTGATTGTTCTCTTGTTCTTTATATGACCTTGTAGGGACATGTTTTCCATTTCAGGTTGCTCAGTTCTTGGTGGGCACTAAAACCTTACTTCCGGTGGGATTAATTTTATTCTTTATTCATTTGGGTTCTTGGTGTGGTTAGGACATGTTGCTTGGTCATTGAACTTCTTATGCACTTTGCCAGATTGAATCCGCACTTCCAACCTTGGCATGACCGATTAGGTCTTTAGATCAAAATGAAAATGCTATTGTGGGATCTCTCAAGCAGAGCCTGGTTAGTTGCTGTTTTTAGTCCCATTATTGTTATTTTATGATTGCTATATTATGATTTTCAAAGAATAAGATCAAAAACCAGTTCTTGAATAAACAATCTATATAACTCTTATTTTTCTCTTTAGAATTTTCTGGTATGTGACAGATTTTTTGCTATATTGGCAATTTCAGTAATATTTTTGTTTTATAGTTCTTCAGTTCATCCTATCTGTGTCATATTGTGGGACAATGTTCTGAGCACTGAATAGCTTTCTTCCAAGTACAATCTTAATTAAGAAACCATACCAAAGCTAGAAAATTTAGGAGGAAAATCTGAGATGTGAAACTAAATGGAGTATTGATTAGAGTTAGCAGTAGGAAAAGGGATTTCAGTTTACAAAAGGAATATTAGTAATATATGTACTAATTGTTTCATAGGGTTATAATATTAATAATGACTACTTCAAGATGATATATTACCAAAGTTGATGACATGTACTGGCTCTCATGAGGATCTTTTTAAGAAAGAAATAGCAAAATATGACCATATTTGTGAAGAAATAGCTCAAAATATTGAGGCACCATTTGATTCTAACAACTATTTGCTTCTCTTTACAGGCTCAACATGATGAATTCTTGGCTCTCTTCAATCTTGAAGACTATTCTATATTGTGTATTATGAATACTCAATTAACTTCATTCTAGTACTGATGGATCATTATTATAAATATATTTTAGTTAGAGATAATTTTTATTATTTAAAGAAATTATTTAGTATAATTATGTATTTATTTTTATTTTATAATATTTAATTCATGTAATTAAAAGTACCTATAGTATAAAAAAAAGAGGAACCTAAGGCTACACTTATAAAAAGTAGCCATGGTATATAATGTGGCTACGCTTTACCAGTGATGCAGTAGCATTGAAAAGCGTAGCCTTTGGTCCTGGACAGCATCACTTGAAAAGCGTACCCTATTCCCAAATGCCAAAAGCGTAGCCATTGGTCCAGAAAAGCGTAGCCTTTGAGAATAGGCCACGGCCGAATAGGAATCACCCAAAAAGCGTAGCCGTAGCCAAGAAAGGGTAGCCGTAGCCTAAGGCATCATTTTTTTTCACTTTTGGCTACACTTTTCAAGTGTACCTGAATGGGTGTTTTTCTTGTAGTGATTACATGTTACTATATTGGCCCAGACCCCAATTTGGTCCAACATGAGGAAGCATTTCTATCATGATCTCCTCATCCCTTTTCCAAGGCTCAGAGGAGATCTAATTATGGAGAGTTTCTTTTCCAAGACAACTAACCAATTGAATTAAGATCGAAAACTTTCTAGTAAATCAAAAGAGAAGAAAGAAGAGAATAAAAACTATAATTGATCCATCAAATTACAACAGAGCACCCTAACCCAATGAAAGGGGTTTAGTTGTTCATAGCTCTAGAAATGGAAAATGGCAGAAAATAATACATCCAAGCTAAAAGTGCAGAAAAGTAAATATACAGAGAGTAGTTCTCCAAGGAGCCAAGCTTCTCTATAGTTTAAAACTACTCCTATATATACTACTCCTCTTGATCTTCTAGTGAGTTCTTCAAGTCTTGGATGTGGGCTTTGGATCTTGAATTGAAGCAGTTCCAATCTTTAGTGGGCCTAGCTTGTAGAGAAGTATAAATTAGGCATGGGCGTTAGTGAATTTAACATTAAGTGACATTGTGGGTTCAAAAACGTTAGTGGCAATCACAATTTTCACTAACATTCCAACCCCATATAGCCTACGTTAACTCCAACGTTAGTGACACTAACGTGACCACTAACGTTGCCCTGTAAATCTTCGCTAGCATTATTGGGACTCACCTTTCCCAATAACGTTGGCTTATAACCCATCGCAAGCGTTATTAGGACTCACCTTTTCCATTAACGTTGCCTTATGCCCTTTGTCCCTACGTTAGAGTTCACGTTAGTGTAACTAACGTGGCTCTTAACATGGCTATGCCTCACCTTTGAGAGCGTTAGTGACATTTACCTTTGTCACTAACGCTCAAAGTGCCCCTACTCGCCATGTTAGAGCTCACGTTAACTCAGTTAACGTGGCTACTAACGTGGTAGTAATGCCATCTTCCAAAGTTAGTGACAAAGGTGAGTGTTACTAACGTTGGCTCATCAATCTCAGCTCTACGTTAACTTTCACGTTAGTGGTCTTAACATGACCACTAACGTGGGCAATGCTAGTTGATCCAACGTTAGTGACAAAGGTGAGTGTCACTAACGTTGGCATTGTTCCTCTCTTCCACGTTAGAGTTCACGTTAACTAAGTTAACGTGACTCTTAACGTGGCTCATTGCCAAATCTTAGAACGTTAGTGGTGTTCACGTTCACCACTAACGTTGGAGCTTTCTTTTGTCTCCACGTTAACTACCACGTTAACTTAGTTAACGTGGCAATTAACGTGGGCTTATAATGGCTTCGCGGGCGTTATTGGTGATCACTTTTCTCCTTAACGTTGCAAGCTATTTACCATTCACGTTAGTGGTCATGTTAACTAGATTAACGTGAGTACTAACGTGGTTCTTCCTTGCTTCCTTTGTCTTGAAATCAAGCAAATAAAGTGCATCATAGCTCTAGCCAAAGTCATGAGATTATGCATCATCAATTTATCATTTAATTCTAGCAAAATCCTCATGAAATCATGTGAAATTCGAAATAGTTGCTTGAATCAAGGTGTAAGTGTATTTTCATCCAAAACTTGCCTTATTCACTAAGAAAATGCATGAAACTACCTTAAAACAGTAAAGAAAAGGTCAGTGAAACTGGCCTAGATGCCCTGGCATCAGAAGGAACACAAGAAATTGGGGAGAAGACCAGCAAGAAGTGACGTGGGCGCATGGCTCACGTAACCGCGTGAAATGGGAAATTCACAGCGACACGAATGCGTACCTGACGGGAACGCATGGATTGAAAGTTGCACGAGTGACGCGAATGGGTGGACGACGCGCACGCGTGGCACGGAAAATGCTGACTGACGCGAACGCGTGGACGACGCGGTCGCGTGACGTGCGCGATCTGCAGAATTACAGAAAGCGCTAGCATAGATCCTGGGCCACATTTTAATCCAGATTTTGGCCCAGAAACACAGATTAGAGCCAGGAAACATGCAGAGACAAGACATAACATTCGTTCCAGAGAATTCTTAGTTTTTAGATCTGATTTTACTCCTCCTTTAGGTTTTCCCTTTACACACTCATAGTTCTTATGATTTGGTTTTTATTGCTTTTTGGCTGGGATATTGAGAAGAGTTAATACCTCTGCCAGACTTCATCACTCTAGTTTGTTCTCTTTACTTGTTGCTTACTATTTCATATCCTTAATTTGTTTAGATTTACAATTGGATTATTTTTAGAATTTAGTAATACAGAAACCATTTTTATTTTTAGTTGATCTTTTTGATTATTGTCTATCATGTCTTTCCTTATTCCTTATTTTTACTTTGTGAAGTTTACATCCATGATGAGTGAGTAGTTCTCTAACTTGATTGGGAGTTGATTGAAAGGGGACCCTTGAGTTGGAACGCTCAAGAGTAAAATTGATAATTAGGTTTATTGTTGGATGGTTCTCTAGTCACTAACACTAATCCTTCCCAAGGGGGAGGATTAGGACTTGTGAATAGAAGTAGACTTCCAACTTACTTGACTTTCCTTTACCTAGTAAAGGATAACTAAGTAGACTAACCTTCAATTATCAATTGATATTGGGAAAACTCCAACAAGGATAGAACTTCCGATTAATCTACTCCCGGTCAAGATTTTTATTTAAATTACATCAATTCTCTAATTTAATTTTCCGTTTATCAAATTCAAAACCATTTTGGAAAACCTCTGATTAATAAGATAGCACATCTTCCTGCAACTCGTTGGGAGACGACCTGGGATTCATGCTCCCAATATTTTAATTCTAATTTTGTGACAACCCTTTTAAATTGATAAGCGAATTTTTGTTGGTTAAGAATTGTACCTGCAACGCATCACTCATATTAATTTCTTAATCTGCCAATTTCCGCCACATCAGCCCTTCCATTCTTTTGTTGCAAAAGTGTGAACCTTGGTCACTCACAATTGCTCTTGGTGACCCAAAGTGACAAATTATATTATTCCTCACAAAAGAAAGAACTACATTAGCATCGTCCGTCCGGGTAGGTATCGCTTCCACCCATTTGGACACATAATCGATGGCTAGTAGAATGTATAGAAAACCATTAGAGTTTGGGAATGGCCCCATGAAGTTGATACCCCAAACATCAAAGATTTCACAAAATACCATGTTTTTTTGGGGGATTTCATCCTTCTTAGAAATATTACCAAATCTAAGGCATTGAGAACAAGATTTGCAATAAAGAGAAGAGTCTTTAAGAAGGGTTGGCCACCAAAATTCACAATCAAGGACCTTTCTTGCCGTCCTTTGAGGTCCATAATGTCCACCTCCCTCGGAGGAATGGCAAGCGTCTAAGATTGCTTGGAATTCGGTTTGGGGGATGCACCTTCGGACTACTTAGTCCACTCCACATCTCCAAAGGTAGGGATCATCCCATACATAATATTTGGATTCGCTTTTTAGCTTATCCTTTTGATGTTTGGAGAGGTTAGGAGGAAAGGTGTGGGAAACCAAGTAGTTTGCTATTGGAGCATACCAAGGAATAACTTCTGAGATTGAGTGCAAGCCCTCAAGGGGAAAAGAATCATTGATAGGAGCGGCATCGCCGTTGGTGCGTTCACAGCGACTTAAATGATCCGCCACTAAGTTTTGCGAACCACTCCTATCTTTGATTTCCAAATCAAATTCTTACAAAAATAAAACCCATCTAACCAATCTCGGTTTGGATTCCTTCTTAGCAAACAAATATTTTAACGCCGCATGATCCGAGTACACTACTACCTTAGAACCAAGAAGATAGGCTCAGAATTTATCCAAAGCAAAAACAATAGCCAAGAGTTCCTTCTCGGTAGTAGTGTAATTGGATTGGGCCCCATCTAGTATTTTTTATGCATAGGCTATGACATATGGATTCTTACCCTCGCGTTGTGCTAACGCGGCTCCCACCGCATAGTTTGAAGCATCACACATTATTTCAATCGGCCAACTCCAATCTGGCCCTCTTACGATAGGAGCTTGTGTCAATGCCACTTTAAGCTTGTCAAAAGCTTCCATGCACTCCTTGCTTAGATCAAACTCAATGTCCTTTTGCAATAGTCGAGATAGAGGCAATGCTACCTTACTAAAGTCCTTGATAAATCTTCGGTAAAATCCTGCATGTCCAAGGAACGAATGGACTTTCCTCTCGGAGGAGGGGTAAGGCAAGCTAGACATAACACTGATTTTTGCCGGATCTACGGAAATACCTTCTTTAGAAAAAATATGTCCTAAAACAATGCCTTGCCTAACCATAAAATGGCACTTTTCAAAATTTAAGACAAGGTTTGATTTAGTGCATCTTTCCAAAACTTTTTCAAGATTATGCAAGCAATGATCAGAAGAATCACCATACACGCTGAAATCATCCACGAAAACTTCCATGCATTGCTCTAAAAGATCCACAAATATGCTCATCATGCACCTTTGGAAAGTTGCCGGTGCATTGCATAAGCCGAATGGCATACACTTATAGGCATAGGTTCCAAAGGGGCAAGTAAATGTTATTTTTTCTTGGTCTTCTAGAGCAATGTGTATTTGGAAGTATCCCGAATAACCATCTAGAAAATAATAATGAGAATTACCGGCTAATCGATCAAGCATTTGGTTGATAAACGGTAGTGGGAAATGATCTTTTCTAGTGGCCGCATTCAACCTTCGGTAGTCTATGCACACCCTTCAAGAGTTTTGCACCTTTGTTGCTATAAGTTCCCCGCTCTCATTCTTGATTGTGGTCACCCTAGATTTCTTTGGCACTACTTGGACCGGGCTTACCCATTCACTATCCGAAATGGGGTAGATGATGTCTACTTCTAGTAGCCGGGTGACCTCTTATTTCACAACCTCTAGAATGGTAGGATTGAGTCGCCTTTGAGGTTGTCGAACGGGTCTAGCTCCTTCTTCGAGAAATATTTGGTGCTCGCATACTTGGGGGCTTATTCCCACTAGATCCGCCAAGCTCCACCCTATGGCCCTTTTGTTCTTCCTCAAGATACATAGCAACTTTTCTTCTTGTTGAGGATTTAGTTCCCTTGCATTAATCACGGGGAACTTGTGGGCTTCATCAAGATATGAGTACTTTAGGTGGGGTGGTAGTGGCTTTAATTCTACCTTTTGGTCTTGACTTGAGGTTTAAACTTCCGGATGATCCGGATGGGGTAATGCGTTCGCTTCCCTTGGATTGTCACTTGTGTCTTCAATCATATGCTTCTCATCTAACTTTACAAGATGCACTTCGGCCACAATGTTGTCAATTGGGTCACACCGGAATAGAGAATGATTATCCAGTGGGTGTTTCATTGCTTCTTCTAGGCTAAAACTCACGACTCTCCCATCTATTTCAAACGAGTAGGTTCCCAAGTAGGCATCTAACTTGAATCTAGAGGTCCTCAAAAATGGTCTCCCAAGTAGGATAGATGATGCCCTCTCGGACTCGCTTGATGGCATCTCAAGAATGTAAAAATCAATTGGAAACACCAACCTTTTTATATTCACCAATACATCTTCCGCAACACCCATCACGGTTATTATGCTTTTGTCCGCCAAAACAGATCTTGCCGTTGACCTCTTCAATGGTGGTAGCCTCAATATACGGTAGACAGAAAGAGGCATAATGCTAACACATGCACCAAGATCACACATACAATCTATAAAGTGAACCCCATCTACGGTACAAGTGACCATGCACGGGCCCGGATCATCACACTTCTCAGGTAATGCTCCCATTAAAGCGGAAATAGAACTCCCCAGTGGGATAGTCTCTAACTCAAGAATTCTATACTTGTTCATACATAAATCCTTAAGAAATTTTGCACATTTAGGTACTTGATGGATAGCATTAAAAAGGGGGATAGTTACCTTAACTTTCTTGAACATCTCTACCATTTTGGGGTCAAGTTCCATACGCTTCCTAGCTTTCTTTGCAAGTGTAGGAAATGTGATTGGTTGAGCAATTTCTTCTTCCACGGCTCCCTTATTCTTGGGGACCTCACTTGTTGGTTGAGTCTCTTCCTCCTCAACTATGACTTGTGCTTCCTCCTCCTCTTCTATTTCTTCTATCTCGATTTCCTCCTCTTCTTGAGTAATTATGATCGAACTTGGGTCCTTTACCTTATTCTCTTTCAATTGAGTCCCAGATCTCAAGGTAATGGCATTAATGCCACCTTTGGGATTAGGTTGAGGTTGAGAGGGAATGGCACTAGAATTTGGGGCTTGAGGAGCGGAAGTAGAGGGGGGTCCATGCGTGCAAGAAGAGCTTATAGAGTAGATGTAAGACTGGTAAGGCCGGAAGCAAGCGTGGTTTGAAGCTCTTTTTGGCCTTGGAGAATAGTCCGGAGTGTATCATCTTGATTGGGAGAAGTGGAAGGGTATGTGATTTGAAGGGCTTGTGATTGGTTGGGTGGTGGTTGTTGATGTGGTGGTTGATAGGTTTGGTAATTTCTTCCTTGGTTTTGTTGGGTGTATGATTGGCTTTGGGAGTATGGTCGATTTTGTGAGTTGTTGTTGTTCCATCTTTGATTGCCTTCATTATTATTGTTGTCCCTACCTCCTTGTTGGTGATTGTCTCTCCAATTTAGATTATAATTGCCACCCCCTTGATTTTAGCTTCCTCCTTGTTGGGGATACCCTTGATTGAAATTGCCGCCTTGTTGGTAGTACCCTTGATTCGGGCGGTCATAAAAGTTGTGGGTAGCCCCCAAGGTGTTATCTTCTTGAAGACTTGGGCACTCGTCCGTGTAGTGGGAATAGCAAGAACAAATGCCACACACTTTTTGGGGGACCAATTGTTGACTATATTGTTGAGGGGGTGGTGGAGGTTGTTGTTGATGAGGTTGTTGTTGATAAGGTTGTTGTTGACCCAATTGGAGTTGCTTTAGGATGTTTGTCATCTCGCCCAAGGATTTGGCAAGAGCGGTGGTCTCGCTACTAGAGAATACTTCATTCACAGTTTTTGGGCGATTGACTCTCCGTCTAACATGTTGGTTGGACTCGGCTAAGTCGCCAATGAGTTGCCATGCTTCCTCCGCCGTCTTATATTTAGACAAAGAACCATTGCTAGAGGAATCCAAAAGAGTCTTCTCTTGTTCTCGCATCCCTTGGCATATGTAGCCGAGCAACACTTGAGTGTCAATCATGTGGTTGGGGCACGCATCAAGAAGTTTGCGAAACCGCTCCCAATACTCGCATAGGGGTTCCGTTTCGCCTTGCACAATGCATGAGATCACCTTCCTTAGCTTGTCCATCCTTTCTGGGGGCAAAAATTTTTCTAAGAACCCTCTTCTAAGCAAGTCCCAATCGGAAATAACATTACTAGGTAGAGTGTAGAACCACTCTTTAGCTTTATCCTCAAGAGAGAATGGGAAAGCAAACAACCATATAGCAACTTCATCGGATCCTTCCCGTCTAGTTGTTGAGCATATACTATAAAATCTTTGAGGTGTCGAATAGGTTCTTGTGCGGGAAGTCCATGGAACTTAGGTAGGAGGTGAATCAAAGCGGTCTTGAGTTCAAAATTCGTGTTCAAGTTGGGATGAAGCACATGAACAAGTTGAAGAACATAATCCGGTGCACCCGCTTCCTTGAGAGTAACTCTCCTTGGAGCGGCCATGGTGTCGGCACCTAGATCTAAGAAGAATTATTAGTAGTATTAACGAAGGGATAGCTAGTGCCTTCTTCGAATGACGGTTCGGAATTCACTTCGGGTAAGGTTGGTGAATTGGTAGGAACTTTTTCACCTTCCCCAAAGGTTAACCACCTCCGAGCTTGCCTAATGTGGAGCAAAGTTCGTTCAATTTTCAGATCAAATGGGGCTAAGCTCGGATTCGGTTGTGAACGCGTCATGCAATGAAGGGAGTGTAAAGCTCATGGCAACAAGTGGAATTAGACAAAGATTAATCCTATATAAATCAAACAAAGAAGCAATCAAGAGAAAATACAAGTATGTACATATACACATATTTACACTAAATAATAACATGGCACACATAAGCAAATCCCCAGCAACGGTGCCATTTTGATAAACAAAATTTTGTATGTCGATATAGAATTTAATAGTGAATACAATCGTGAGTATAGTCTAATCGACACTCAAATCTCGTATCAAACAATTCTACAATCTACAATCGAGAGTATTAATCTCCCGAGTCGTCCTCCCTTGGAATTGCTATAGAATACATGTTATTGATTAGGAAGCTTTTGTTGTGGTTTTTTGAAGATTGGTATACTAGTTCAAGCTAGCAAAAGTAGATAACAAACAATCAATATTAAAGGACTTGGCCAAGGGTTAACATTGGAAGTTCTATCACTATAGTTTCCTTCAATTATGATAACAATTAAGTCTTGCTTTACTTAGTTGACCCCTAATTATAGAGGAGATTCAAATGAAAGTAATTAGCTTGAGTCAAAAATCCTAGCTTCACCCTAAGGGAATCTAGATTTACTGCACTCCAAACCAATTAGCAATTCTTAATTCTCAATCAACAATTGACATCCACTATTCAAGTTTTTCCAATGGTTCAAACCCTAAGCCAAGTGAAAGACTTTTACTCCATAACTAGTGTTGGCATTTTATCAAATATTTGGTGAGCATTCATAAGAGGCATTATGAATTTGAGATGAAGAATTGAATTCAAGAGTTCTAAATCACACAAACATCAACAATTGAACAATTACAAGTAATGGATATGAAAGTACCTCAAGTCACTAGTTCCAAATCCAAGTAACAAAGTCAAAGCTAGATCCAAAGTGAGAGGATCAAAGAACACAAAATGAGAATAAGAGAAGAGTAGATCTACTAATTGCATCAAAATAAAAGTGTATTACAATGGATCTCACCAAGAAAATCAAAAGAGAATTGCAATGGAGAATGAAATCCTAGAGAGAGGTTGGAGGTTTTCTCTCTATCCAAAATGTAACCAACTCTCAAAAATATCTAAGAAAGTGTCCAAAATGAGTGAATCCTCTAAACCCCTCAATCCTTGGCCTTCTTAAGCTTTTTCCTGCCAAAACTCTTCCTCAAAACAGGGTTTCTAACTGCTTCCACGCGCTGGTCACGTGCCTCTTAAAAAATCACGTGTGGCAATCAGTGCGTACGCACACAACACGCGTACGCGTCCCTGGGGCATTTGCAATCCGCGCGCAGGCGTAATGTGCACGGACGCGCCATGTGTGCGCGCGCCACTGCTAAAGTTTCCAAAGCTCAATTTTCCATGCTCCTTTCCTTTGTGCATGCTCCCATTCTCTTCTCCAAGTCATCTTTGCCCTATAAACTCTGAAACCACCTAACACCTGGGTCACGGTATCGAATGACACTAGAGGAGGATTAAAAATATATCTAATTGAGTGCAAAAGAAGCATGTTTTCATCCATGAGGCAAAGTTGGGAAAGGAACACAAAATCATGTATTTTCATATGAATAAGTGTGTAGGATAATTGATAAAACCCTCGAAATCAATACAAGATAAACCCTAAAACTGGGGTTTATCAGTGGCACGCTAAACCCTGGGCGTGGCACGCCAAACCCTGGGTGTGCCGCGATAGTTCAACTATCCAGAGAGGAAAAGAAGAAGACAAAGGCCTGGGCATGCCACTTGGGCTCTAAGGAGTGGCACGCCAGGCTAACCAAAACTTAACAAGGCCTGAGCGTGCCACTTGGGCTCGAAGGCGTGGCACGCCAGGCTAACCAAGACTTAACAAGGCCTGGGCGTGCCACTTGGGCTCGAAGGCGTAGCACGCCTGGGACACTAACACATCGGGCGTTGATGAGGACCAAAAGTATGGTTTGGATTTTCTCACTAAAAATAGGATTGACATTGCAAGTATAGTCCAAATCCAACAATTGATCATCAATCAAATTATAATTCTAAAGATGTCACAATTCAAAGCAAATGTAAACCGAGAGTATTTAGACTCCCGGGTCGTTCTCCCTAGGAACTAATGCCAATGAGCGCACACAATTTTGGTTGTGAAAAGCAAAGTGGTGTTTTCAATGAAGAAGCAAGCAATAAAGAGATAAAAGAACAAGACAAAATTACAATTAATGAAGTAATGAAAGAACAAAAGAACTATGCATGTAATATAAACAAGTAAAACTATAAAGTGATTAAAAAGTGGCTCAAAACATAAATGAAACCTTGACTTGGGATGAGTTATGGAATCCCTTGCTCGCCATAACCACAACTATGATAATCATGATGGATTAATCTCACCAAGTCAACCCTCACATCAGAGAGTAAGTTAAATGAGCATAAGTGTTCTTAACCCACAAATCCTAGCTTGCTTGCTAATTACCTTAGCAACAAATTAGCGTTAGTGGGAACAAGAATAATTAACAACCCAAGAATTATCACTAAATGTTAGACATTATGGCTCTAGTAATCCATAAACTCATTTTCCTCAAGACAATGGGTGAAAATTACCCCATAATCAAAATTGGCATTTCATCAAACACATAGAGGGCATAAACATAAAACACGGAAAAATTAGGAAATTAATGAAAGCTATGAACCATAAATGATCAAAATCAATAAAGGCAACTCAAACAAACATAAACTAAGCATCAAACATCAAATTCAACAACTAAAAATCCAAAATTGCAAAACTATAAAAATTGGCAAGAGAAATGAAAATATAAGAAAGTGTAGAACAAGTGTAGTAATTAAAAGAGAAATTAAAGAAATACTTACAATGTAAATTGCAAAATCCAAAAGCAAGACTTGAAGTATAAAATTTTACATTGAAACCCTAATGAAAATCCTAAGAGAAAGTTGAGAGAAAACCTAACCTAAACTATCCTAAAACTACTCCTAAAAACTATTCTATGAAGTATGGTAATGTATATCATGATATGGTGTTGCTTCCCCCTTTAAATATGCTTCAAAGCCAAAAGAAATGGGCCAAAAAGACCCCAAAATGCGACCCAGTGCACTTGCTGGTTAGTTGTACCGGAGTTGTGAAAAGTGTGATCACAATTCCGTGCACCAAGTTTTTGGCGCCGTTATTGAGGATTGTTCGAGTTTGGACAACTGACGGTTCATCTTGTTGCTTAGATTAGGAAAAATTTATCTTTTTTGGTTTAAAGTCACTAAATTTGAGTCCTTTATTTTCCTTTCAAAAAAAAGTTTTCAAAAATTTTCAAAATTTGTTCTTGATGTTCATCATGATCTTCAAAGTGTTCTTGGTGTTCATCTTGATATTCAAAGTGTTCTTGCATGCATTATTTGTTTTTATCTTAAATTTCTATGTTTTGTTTCATTTTGTTGTTTTTCTCTCTCCTCATTAAAAGTTCAAAAGTAAAAAAAATATCTTTTCCTTATTCTTCTCATAATTTTCGAAATTTTGAGTTCACTTGGTCAAAAAATTTTAAAATTTAGTTGTTTCTTGTTAGTCAAGTCAAAATTTCAATTTAAAAACTTTATCTTGTCAAAGCTTTTTCAAAATCAATTCTTTTTCATGTTTTTTATGATTTTCGAATTTCGTTCTTAAAATTTTTTAAAATCTTTTTCATTTTTCTTTTAATGTTTTTTAAAATATTAAAACTAATTTTTCAAAAATCTTTTTCTGACTTTTATTTCATATTTTCAAAAATCCTTGCTAACAATTAATGTTTTGATTCAAAAATTTCAAGTTTGTTACAATCTTGTTAAGAAAGGTTCAATCTTTGAATTCTAGAATCATATCTTTTAGTTTCTTGTTAGCCACTTTTTAAAAAATCTTTTTAATTAACTAATTGTTTTAGTTTCTAATTTTCTTGTATTTTTTCAAATTTTCAAAACTAACTTAATTAATTAAATAAAAATAAAAATATTTTTCTTTTTCCTCTTCTTAAAATTTGAATACTCTCTCTCATCTCTTTCTATCTATTTTATTTATTTACTAACATTTCTCTTCTATTCATCTAATAATTCGAACCCTTTCCCTCTCTCTATGTTCGAATTCTTCTTATTCTCTCTCTAACTCATTCTTCTATTCTTCTTTTCCTCTGACACATAAAGGAATCTCTATACTGTAACATAGAGGATTCCACTACTCTCTTTGTTCTCTTCTTTTTCATATGAGCAGGAACATGGATAAAGACATTCTTGTTAAAGTTGATCCTGAACTTGAAAGGACTCTAAAGAAGAAGCTAAGAGAAGCTAAAGCATAACACTCCAGAGAGGACCTTACAGTAAATTTCGAAAAAGAGGCAAACATGGCAGCCGAACCTGAGAACAATGGTGGATCTCTTCATCTGAAGAAAACCCCTGCAGAAGCCCAGGAACTGATTAAGATGGTTGCAAATAACCAGTTCATGTACACTTCTGAATGAAATCCGGTGAATAATGGGATGACTCAGAAGAAATGAGTTCTTGAGATTGATACTCTGAATGGCATATTGGCTTAGAACAAAATATTGACTCAGCAAGTCAATATGATTTCTCATAATTTGACTGGATTTCAAGCTGCATCCAGTAATATTAAAGAAGCCTCCTCTAAAGGAAAAGCTTATGACCCTGAGAATCCTGATGTGGAAAAGGTGAATTACATGGGAGAATCCTATGGAAACGCCTATAATCCTTCATGGAGAAATCATCTAAATTTCTCATGGAAGGATCAACAGAAGCCTCAAAAAGGCTTTAATAATAATAATGGTGGGAGAAATAGGTTTGGCAATAGCAAGCCTTTTCCATCATCTTCTCAGTAACAGACAGAGAATTCTGAGCAGAGCCTTTCTGGCTTAGCAACCATAGTCTCTGATCTATCTAAGACCACTCTCAGTTTCATGACTGAAACAAGGTCCTCCATCAGAAATTTGGAGACACAAGTGGGTTAGCTGAGTAAAAGAGTTACTAAAATCCCTCATAGTACTCTCCCAAGCAATACAGAAGAGAATCCAAAGAGAGAATGCAAGACCATCAATATATCCAAAGTAGTCGAACCTATAGAGGAGGAAGAGGCAGTGATTTCCAGTGAGGAAGACCTCAATGGACGTCCACTGACCACTAAGGAGTTCCCTAATGAGGAACCAAAGGAATCTGAGGCTCATACAAAGACCATAGAGATTTCACTAAACTTACTATTGCCATTCATGAGCTCTGATGAGTATTCTTCCTCTGAAGAGGATGATGATATTATTGAAGAGCAAGTTGCTCGGTATCTAGGAGCAATCATGAAGCTGAATGCCAAGTTAATTGGTAATGAGACTTGGGAGGATGAACCTCTATTGCTCATAAATATATTGAATGCCTTGGTTCACCTTGTTTCAGCAGAAATTACCTCAGAAGAAACCGGATCCCGGAAGGTTCTTAATACCTTGCACCATAGGCACCATGACCTTTGAGAAGGCTTTGTGTGACCTGGGGTCAGGTATAAACCTCATCCCACTCACTGTAATGAAAAAACTAAGGATCTTTGAGGTACAAGCTGTAAGAATCTCACTAGAGATGGCAGACAAATCAATGAAACAGGGTTATGGACTTGTGGAGGATGTCTTAGTGACGGTTGAAGGCCTTTACATCCCTGCTGACTTCATAATCCTAGACACTGGGAAGGCTGAGGATGAATCCATCATCCTTAGAAGACCCTTCCTAGCCATAGCAAGGGCTGTGATTGATGTGGACAGAGGAGAGTTAGTTCTTCAATTGAATGAGGACTACCTTGTGTTTAAGGCTCAAGGATCTTCTTCTATAAACATGTAGAAGAAGCATGAAAAGCTTCATCCAATTCTCTCCATACAGAGTCAAGTAGAGCCCCCACATTCAAACTCTAAGTTTGGTGTTGGGAGGCCACAATAATTGACGAACGGGTTTTATGTGTGATCTAGAATTTCACAAATAAATCCTCATTGAAAGTATAGTTTCTAAATCGACAAAGAACCCTTTCGTGCAAAAGTTTGGTTGTCACAAATAACAAACCCCTAGTAAAATTGATAACCAAAGTATTTAAGCCTCGGGTCGTCTCTCAAGGAATTGCAGGGAGGTGTGTTTATTATTGGTTATGAGAAATGACTGATTCTCCCCCCATCCTGCCTCACTCTCAGCCTCTAATATGTGTTTTTTGGGCCTGGAACTGGGCCAAAATGAGCCCAAAAATCACTGTGAGCGATTTCTGCAACTTTTGCATGTGGCGCACATCACGCGTATGCGTGGGTCACACGTGCGTGTCGTTTGGTGAAATCCCTTATCACACGTATGTGTCAGTCACGCGTACGCGTCGCTCCTCTTTTGCACTGGTCATGCATACGCATCACGTCCCGCTGGTCAGCTTCATTATTCCTTTGTGTCCCTTCCATTTTTGCAAGCTTCCTTTCCATTCTCCAAGCCATTCTTGCCCTATAAAGTCTGAAACACTTTAACACACAGATCATGGCATCGAATGGTATATAGAGGGGTTAAAATTTGACAATTTAAAACATGTGAATTTTATGAATAAGTGTAGGAATGATAAATTCCACTCAATTTAGCACAAAATAAAATCATAAAATAGTGGTTTATCAACCTTCCCACACTTAAACATTAACATGTCCTCATGCTAAACTCAAGAGAAGCTATTAAGGAGTGCAGGCAAAGTGGTAGGATGCATGAAATGCAATGCAGTCTATCTAGATGTGAGCTACCTATATGCATTATGATATTCTAGTTACTATTTCTATAAACGTAGATATAATGGAATGAGCAGTTGAACCCTCACTAGTTTTGTATATGCACTCTAATCACTCAAGTGTTTGGGGTTAAGCATCTCAAATCTCCTCTAATCGTGCTTTCTAAAACTTGTTTTTCATCTAACCAATCAACAAAAATTTAGTGTATAAATGCAAACATCATGAGGTCTTTTCAAGGTTGTAATGGGGCTAAGGTAAGGGTGAGGATATATGTATGGCCAAGTGAGCTATAATATGAATCTTTGGCTAACTCAGGCTTTTACCTATCATACATATACTCTATTTTATATGTTAAATTATTCTTAGCTACCCATAATTCCCAATCTTTCATAATTCACATACTCATGTATTGTACATCTTTTTATTTTCACCATGTATGCATTGATCTTTTTTATTAATTTAATATTGGGGGGTTATTTTATTTCCTACTTATTCAACTTAAAACTCTCTCTTTTTTTATTTTTATTTTTTGCAACATAAGAAAATCAATGCTTACGGTATTTCTGGTTTTTCATGAGTAGGCATCCCAAAATCCCAAAAACTTGTCAACAATATTCAACATCCTCTTATCAACCCAAGTTCCCATAGTTTTTCCACAGTTAGTTGACACACAATCTCTACCCTTAAAGTGCAAAATGCAACAAAGTCAAGATAAATAAGAGTACAATAGAGTAGAGATGTCCAAATACCAAGAGAAAAATAAAATAATATAAAGAAAAATAGGATAAAAAGAGAAAAAAGGTTTGAAATAGTTCACCAAAAATATAATCAACGCCAAAGATGGCGACCTCCCCACACTTATATAATAGCATCGTCCTCGATGCTCAATCAGGTCAGGTGGGAAGAGTCATCAGCTCCAAAAGGCTCTGCTGTGGGCTCTATAGGTGCTGGTGGCTGGACTGGTGCCAGAGGCTCTGTAATCTGCACAGGTAGAGACTCCTCCTACTGGATATCTACCTGGGTCTCTGCTTGGGTCTCTGCCTCCTCATCCTCGGCCTGGTCATGCTCCTCCTTAGAATGCTCAGATGGGGTGTCAGCCTCGGATGGTGTGTCAGCCTCGGAGGGGATGTTAGTGTGTCCAGACCTGATCATCAGCTTCAGATGCTCATAGTGTCGCTTATTGCGACGCTCAGATCTCTCATAACACCGCCGGTTGCGACGCTCCATCTGATCTAGGCGGTCAAAGAGGCGGTGCACCAGGTGGTAGATAGGCTGAGAAGCTGGTGATGGTGTTGCGGGAGTAGATGGGGCTGTAGATGCTGAAGGTGCTGCTGAAGATGTGGCGGTGTCAGTAGGGGCGGTAATGGCGGGGACTCTGTGGCCTAGAGAACCAAACTGCTTACTGTGTGGTATAATCTTTCTGTAGTCAGCAGCCGGTGGCTTCTCATCCTCAGGCTCCCAAGGTACCTCAGCTCGGCGAACCAGCTAGGTAATCATATATGGAAATGAGAGGGTGCCTCGAACATGGACTCGGGCTATATACTATCTGAAGAACCATAGAAGGTATAGTTCTTTTCCTTTCATAACACACCAGATAAGGATAATCATGGCAGCTGGCACCTCGGACTCATGAGTACTGGGCATCATATAATCGCTCAGGATTTGCTGCCACAGTCTAGCCTCATCATTGAGATAGATGATCTTCATACCTCTAGGAGTTACTGTAGACTTTCCCATAGCCCAGGGAGCAGCAGGATCGATTGCTATGGTGCGTCTGACAGCATCCTAATCAAAGCTCATGAACCTGATAGACTCCTTAGTCTGCTGATAACCATCTTTATCAGCTGGTTTAGAATGGAAGTTGAGGATATCCTCAATCGCCTCCTCAGTGACCAATATCTGCTTCCCTCTAAGCTGAACGGCATCAAGGGTCGTCTTATAGTAATTGCAGTAGAATTCACGGACCAAAGATGAGTTTACTTTAGTCAGATTTCTCTCTAAACCCCACTGTTTGATTTGCTCCTCAGTGTACTGGTTTAAGTCATCAGGGATTTTGAGGATTTTTTCCAAATGTGGATGCCTCTTTTCCGCAAAGGTAGGAAATTTGAGCTCGCAATAACGGTTTACAAACTTGATTGGGTCATTGGCTTGTACAGCCTGATCGGCCTTTTCCTGGGGTGTGAAGTTTTTTTCCTTCCAAGAGTCATTAGAAAGGATATCTATCAGAGAAGCCGATGACTAGCCCCTTTTTCTCTTACCAGTAGCAGCCTTAGCCTTACCCTTTCCCTGTGGATTAGACATCCTGAAAACAGAAATTCCAGGATACAGTTTATTAGGCTGAAGCAAGGAAACAGAGGAACAGATAATATGCAGGCATCATATGCAGTGGATAGGCAAAAGAGCAATGAAAGACAAAGCAAGAAGTGAGTCATGTATATAAAGCAGATTGTTGATGATTAATCATGTAAAGCAAGAGTCTTCAGGGAATATAAGGTTTTCATGAGGCTGATCTTGAGCCGCCATCCACGCGCGAATACCTTCGTTTAAAAGAATATTTTTGGACTGAAAATCCTCGTGTCACCAGTTCAAATCTGGTTCCTGGCAGTAAAACCTGACCGGTTGACCCCTTGGCTTTTCTGGCGATACGAATGTATTTAAGCAATTGGCGTTCTGTAAGACCATAATGAAAACGTCCTGTTTGAAGAGGCTCATATACGGAACGTCTCGAAATAATGCCGGGAGCTGGAGATTCGATTAATCGAGATTCTTTATTGATAACTTGAGTAAAGAGTAAAAATTTTTAGATTATTTGATTCTCAATAAAAGGGGAATCGTTTGATTTACTTTTTCGGGATATCGCAATGGAAATAATATGAATTCTGTTTAATTCTATTGTAATATATTCTTAATTCTATTCTATCTTTAATAAAAGGAAAAATGATCATCAATAATACATGTCAAATGAAAAGGGACCCCAAAGGAAAGGGAATGCTAGCCCAGCAACTCATGAAGTGGCTGTGGTGGAAACCAAATAAATCACAATTTCAAAAAGCACCAAAGTCAATTCATGAGTGGAAGATATGGAAAACAGAATTCAGGAAAAGTGGGCAACATTCTGGCAATGAAATGGATGTTCCCGGAAATTCAAACAAGTAGCAAAATTCATATAAAATTCAGTAATTTGGCAAATAGCATGAAAAACCTAATTGACTCATAATTCTGTCAATTAGTGCTAGTAATGATGAATGAATATAAGAGGGAACCAAAATAAAGTGGAAGCTGACCAATTGACCCAGGAATTGACCTTGGTATGAATCAAAGGAATTTTCCAGTCAAGAAGTGCCAAGGTCAATTTTGCAGGTGCAAGTTCAATTAAAATAGATTTTCCAAAAATTTTGGCAGCATGCTGGCTAAAAATTTGACGTTCCCGGGTAAGAAACAGCAGCAGAAAGATTATGCATATGAACTAGATAGCATCGAATAAGCAAATAATCAATCAATTCATGTGGTTCAGGCGTCATCAAGCAGAAAAATACAAATTGATTCATCAAGCCAGCAGGAAAACAATGTATGTGAAACAGAATTCATCATTACAGTAACAAGATATACACAGAGCAACAACACAAATCATTCAGCAAAATAATATGAAATCAACCAATTTAGAAAACATGAGCGGCACAATTATCAGACCTAAATCCACTAACCACATCCTAGCTACCTAACCACCTAAAATCCACTATGAACATGCATCTCTAACTAACCTAAGTTGAACAAAATACAACTTAAACGAACTAACTTGAAAGAACAGAAGTAGATATTGAAAGCAGAGACTGAAGTAGAGAGACCTGGGAGGCTCGGTGGCAGAATGGTGAAGGAAAGGGGGAAGGGAGGTTACGCCAGGGACTGCTGGTCCGGGGATGGTGGCGGTACAGCGGTTTGTGGCAGCGGCAAGGGTGTGTGGCGATTAGGGCAATGGGAAGATTGGAGAGGAGAGGAAAGAGCAGAAGAAGAGGGAATGAGGGTAGGACAGGGGTGATTGGCGGCATGGCCGGGTTGCCTGGGGGGCGGCGATGAGCAGCGGTGGTGGTGGTGACGCTGGGTAGTGGGGTTTTGAAGAGGGGAGTAATAAGGAGAAGGGGAGAAGGAGAGTGAGGGGGAGACGGTGGCGGCGGCGGGCAGGGGTCACCGCAGGTTTTGCCGGTGAGAGGCTGGTGGTGGTGAGTGGTGGCTATGGAGGTTTGGAGAGGGAGGAGAGCAAGGGACATTAGAGAGAGAACGGAAAAACACGCGATGGGGGCTAGGGTTCTCGCGTGTTGGGGTTACGAAAATTTAAATCCACGCGTACGCGTAGATTATGCTGACGCATGAACGAGGTGAAAATGCATCGACGCATACGCGTTGTTTGACGCGAACGCGTGAATGGGTGTAAGTGACAATGACGCAAACGCGTAAAGCACGCGAACGCGTCGACCAGAATTGTGCTAAACGCACGAATCCAGCATCATTTTGGCGCAACTCTCTGTTCCATTTAAGGGGGCAAAAATGAAAGTTATGCGTACGCGTCATGGATGCGTACGCGTGGACCAATTTGTGCCTATCGCACACTAGCCGCACGATTCCAGCCCAACTTTCTGATCGTTGGATGGAGACGCTGATTTGGAATCTACGCCCGCGCGTAGCCTATGCACACACGTGGTGTGTGTTTTTTTTTTATGCAGTATGCAGAATACAATGCATGTGATGATGCATGAGCTATGATTTCTAAATTATGGCGAGTAAGCATAAAATAAAACAGAACTAAAGGTGAAAAGGGACGATCATATCATGGTGGGTTGCCTCCCACCTTCCCACCTGGCACTGTTAGTTATTGTCATTAAGTTGGACATTGGATGAGCTCCTTGTCATGGTGGCTTATGCTTGAACTCATCCAGGAATCTCTGCCAACTTTTGTACTTCCAGCAACCTCCAGGGTCCCAAATCAGACGCAGAAAATCCTCAAGCAAATTGAAGCAAGTAACATGACCCTAAGAGTGTGGAATGCCAGATTGAACTCTGGGATCCCAAACCTTGCTTTTGCACCCACCTTTGAATTGATCTTCATTATTCCAACCAGGTGGCACGAGAGTTGAATCCTCATCAAAATGTCCAAACAGCCTTCTAAACCCATGCATTTGAGCTTGCACCAACCCGTGTATCTCAACTTGAATCATGCAACCGTCCTGAACCTTGCATGATAACTCCTGCCACTGACCATCTCTCTCTTGTTCTTAAAGCCACAAAGAGCGCTAAGCTAACCATCCGTTTCAAGTAACCCATATTCAAGTGGGAAAGAAAAGGTTGAAGATAGGAACTTTACCCACTTGAATGTTGTATTAGATGGTAATGGTTTTAGGAGGGTTGTTTCTAATGGTCTTACAAGTTCTATTCCATTATGTTCTTCCTTGAATTCTTCCACCTCTTTGTAGACCTCTTCAACTTCAACCGTGACCTCATCAAATTCTTTTGATTCTTCCCCGTCACTAAGGTCATAAGTTGGAGGCTGAGAAAAGTCTACCTCTGCATCAAATTCAAATTCACTTGGGGAAGATTCTTCAAGCTCAAAGGGTTCAATGGTGGAGGCAGAGTCATAACAAGAGGGGTCTAATTCGTGATCATCATCTTCAAGGGAACTCGCCTCTTGAATTATTCCGTCCAATTCTTCATAAGGAACATGCCTTGGAGGTTGTGCACGATCCTCCTCAACATTAATTTCAAGCTTATTGGAAGAATACTCTACAACTCTAGATTTCCATGGAGGTTTAGCATCTCCTAAGTCTTCGACTACCTCTTCCTTTTCAACAATTATAGCTTCCTCCAGCTGCTCCAACACAAAGTCATGTTGCTCACTATCCAGCGGGGTTTTTAGCTTCTCCTTCATGCTGCGTTCTTCAGTAGACTCTCCACATGAAGCCATGGGGATTCATTGAGTGTCCGAGCGTTGGGAAGCCAATTGAGTTATCGCTTGCTCCAGTTGATAAAGAGTTGCATGAAATCGATCCACTGTTTCCTTGAGACGATCTTTTGGTTCTTATTTCGTTTGAATTGCATGATTAGGATCATGTGGCTCTTAGGTAGACGGATATGGACATGGTGTATATCGAGGTGGTGGTTCATGGGAGTAATTGGGTTGAAATTGGGGTAGTTCTAGATATGGTTCATATGGCTCATAAGGTGGTCAGCATGGTGGATATGGGTTAGGATCATATGAGGGTGTTTGGTAGTAGGGGGCTTGTGAATTTGGTGGTTCAAAGTTATGTTGAGGAGGTGGTTCATAAGCATATGGTGTTGCTTGTTGGTAACTACAAGGGGGTCCACCATATTTATCATCTTGGTATGCACCTCGGAATGGCTCTTGACCATAGTAATTTGGTGGGGGTGGGTTGTCACGAAAGGGTCCATGATGAGCGGATAATTTATACGCTTTTTGGCATTGTTTTTAGTATGTTTTTAGTATATTTTAGTTAGTTTTTAGTATATTCTTATTAGTTTTTAGTTAAAATTCACTTTTCTGGACTTTACTACGAGTTTGTGTGCTTTTCTGTGATTTCAGGTATTTTCTGGCTGAAATTGAGGGTCCTGAGCAAAAATCTGATTCAGAGACTGAAAAGGACTGCAGATGCTGTTGGATTCTGACCTCCCTGCACTCGAAGTGGATTTTCTGGAGCTACAGAAGCCCAATTGGCGCGCTCTCAACGGCGTTGGAAAGTAGACATCCTGGGCTTTCCAACAATGTATAATATTCCATACTTTGCCCGAGATTTGATGGCCCAAACCGGCGTGGCAAATCAGCCTCAGAATTTCCAGCGTTTAACGCTGGAACTGGCATAAAACTTGGAGTTAAACGCCCAAACTGGCATGAAAGCTGGCGTTTAACTCCA
>NC_029772.3:75101675-75102096 GCF_000817695.3 Arachis duranensis | reverse complement strand
ATGCTGGTTAGTTGTGCGTGGTTGCAAAAGTGTGATTGCAATTTCGTGCACCAAGTTTTTGGCGCCGTTGCCGGGGATTGTTCGAGTTTGGACAATTGACGGCTTATCTTGTTGCTTAGATTAGGACTGTTTTATTTTTGTTGGTTTAGAGTCTAGTTTCATATTTTAAGTCTGGTGTCAATTGCATGCTTTTGTTTTTCTCTTAATTTTCGAATTTGCATGTCTTTAGTCCCTTTTGATCCGTAAAAATTCTAAGTTTGGTATCCTCTTTGTGTTTCTCCATTAAAATTTTCGAAAATTAGTGTTTGATTTTCCAAAAATTTTAAGTTTGGTGTCATTTTGTTGTTTTTCTCTTTCCTCATTTCAAAAAAAAAAAAAAAACATCAAATCTTTTTCAAAATAATTTTCAATCATATCTTTT
>NC_029772.3:75101001-75101535 GCF_000817695.3 Arachis duranensis | reverse complement strand
AAATTTTCATTTTATTTTTCTTTTGTTTTATTTTATTTTTTTCGGTTAATTCAAAAAAAAAAAAACAAAATTTATCTACTTGCAATTCATATCATTTCCCTTTATCCATCATGGACCTAAGTGGGATTGAATAGTCCAGAAGGACTCTGGGGTCATATGCTAACCCCATTACAGCTGCATATGGGAGTAGCATCTGTACACCTCCCATCAAAGCAAGCAGCTTTGAGCTAAATCCTCAACTCATTATCATAGTGCAGCAAAATTGCCAGTATTCGGGTCTTCCTCAGGAAGAGCCTACTGAGTTTCTGGCACAGTTCTTACAAATTGCTGACACAGTACGTGATAAAGAGGTGGATCAGGATGTCTACAGACTATTACTGTTTCCATTTGCAAGCATAAAGACATGGAAACAGTTATCAGACAAATTCCTGAATCACTTTTACCCTCCAAAGAGGATGACACAGCTAAGGCTGGACATCCAAGGCTTTAAACAAGAGGATAATGAACCCCTTTATAATGCCTGGGAGAGGTATA
>NC_029772.3:75100036-75100749 GCF_000817695.3 Arachis duranensis | reverse complement strand
AGGAGTGGGAAGACATTGAATAACACTACTCAAAGTAGCAAAAATCCAAATAAGGAAAAATTGACAGAGGATAACCAAACCACTGTCCAAAATCCCTCTGAGGACAGTAAGAGCCCAGAAAGGATTACTTTTGGCGTTCAAACGCCAGAAAGGGGAGGAAAGCTGGCGTTAAACACCCATTCCCTGCCCAGTTCTGGCATTCAAACGCCAGAGAAGGGAGAGAAGTTGGCGTTAAATGCCCAATCTTCACCCAATCCTGGCGTTCAGACGCCAAGGGAGGATCAGACACCTGAGAGTGCTGACAGTAATCCCTCTAAAAAGGCTTCTTCAACCACTTCTGTAAGGAATAAACCTGCAACATCTAAGGTTGAAGAATATAAAGCCAAGATGCCTTACCCTCAGAAACTCCGCCAAGCGGAACAGGATAAGCAATTTGCCCGCTTTGCAGACTATCTAAGGACTCTTGAAATAAAGATTCCGTTTGCAGAGGCACTTGAGCAAATACCTTCTTATGCTAAGTTCATGAAAAAAATCGTAAGTCATAAGAAGGATTGGAGAGAAACTGAAAAAGTATTTCTCACTGAAGAATGCAGTGCAGTCATCTTGAAAAGCTTACCAGAAAAGCTTCAAGACCCAGGAAGCTTTATGATACCATGCACATTAGAAGGTGCCTGCACCAAGACAGCCCTATGTGATCTTGGAGCAAGCATCAA
>NC_029772.3:75094678-75096528 GCF_000817695.3 Arachis duranensis | reverse complement strand
TGCCATTCTGGGCGTTTAACGCCAGAAAGGTGGGGGGACCACGATTTTGATTTTCAATCAAATTTTTTTAAAATTTTCCTTTTCTTGCCCATACTTTTCTACATAAATACATCTTAACTTTTCATCATTCACCTTCAAATCTTCAAAAATCAAAATCATTTTTCAAATCTCTCAAATCAATCACAAATCATGTTCAAAAACTCACCAATCTCTCAAAATCTCTTCACATCTTCTCAAATCTCCTTCCAATTTTTCGAAATCTCCTCTTCCCCCCCTTATATATAGATGTTCGGCCTCACCATTCCCCCATACCATTCGAATTTGCTCTTCTCCTCTCTCTCTTCTTTCCTTTCTTTTGCTTGAGGACAAGCAAACCTCTAAGTCTGGTGTGCTTTTCCGTGATTACTAAGCCAAGATTCATCAAGATCATGGCTCCTAAGGGAAAACAAACCAATTTAAGAGGAAAGAAAGAGAATAATCCAAAGAATCTTTGGAATCAAGAGAAGTTCTTAACCAAAGAACATGAAGACCATTATCACAAAATAATGGGTCTGAGGTCAGTGATCCCGGAAGTTAAATTTGATCTGAAAGAAGATGATGATCCCAGAAGTCAAATTTGATCTGAAAGAAGATGAATATCCGGGGATCCAAGAGCAAATTCGAAACAGAGGATGGGAAGTTCTAACCAATCCTGAGATAAAGGTTGAAAGAAATATGGTTCAGGAATTCTACTCAAATCTGTGGCTAACAGATAAGCAAAGAATGACTGGAACTGCTTACCATACTTACAGAACCATGGTCAGAGGGAAAGTTATGTACTTCCATCTGGACAAAATAAGAGAATTCTTCAAATTGTCTCAACTGCAGGATGATCCTGAATCCTTTAATAGGAGAATGGTGAGAGCAGATAAAGGGTTGGATCAAGTTCTAGAGGACAAACCCACTACCACCATCCCTGAAGTATGCATTTCTGGGAGAGGGTGACACTTTTCCAGTGATTATAAGCTCTGCTTTAAATCCACATGAAGAGGAAGCACTGATTCAAGTGCTAGGGACACACAAGACAGCTCTTGGGTGGTCTATAAGTGATCTTAAGGGCATTAGCCCAGCTAGATGCATGCACAAGATCCTGTTGGAGGATAATGCCAAACCAGTGGTCCAACCACAGAGGAGGCTAAATCCTGCCATGAAGGAGGTGGTGAAGAAAGAGGTCAGCTGAATCCAGCCATGAAGGAGGTGGTGCAGAAGGAGGTCACTAAATTACTAGAGGTTGGGATTATTTATCCCATTTCTGATAGCCCCTGGGTAAGCCATGTCCAAGTCGTCCCTAGGAAGGGTGGTATGACAGTGGTTCATAATGAAAAAAATGAACTGGTTCCTACGAGAACAGTCACAGGGTGGCGTATGTATATTGACTACAGAAGGCTCAATACAGCCACCAGAAAGGATCATTTTCCTTTACCATTCATAGACCAAATGCTAGAAAGACTAGCTAGTCATGATTATTACTGCTTTTTGTATGGCTATTCAGGTTACAACCAAATTGCAGTAGATCCTCAGGACCAAGAGAAAACAGCATTCACTTGCCCTTCTGGCGTGTTTGCTTACAGGAGGATACCTTTTGGTCTGTGTAATGCTCCTGCAACCTTTCAGAGATGGATGCTATCTATCTTCTCTGATATGGTGGAGAAATTCCTGGAAGTCTTCATGGATAACTTCTCAGTATATGGAGACTCATTCAGCTCCTGTCTTAATCACCTAGCACTTGTCCTGAAAAGGTGCCAAGAGACTAACCTGGTTTTAAACTAGGAGAAATGTCACTTTATGGTGACTGAAGGAATTGTCCTTGG
>NC_029772.3:75080769-75090168 GCF_000817695.3 Arachis duranensis | reverse complement strand
TCAATGGCGTTGGAAAGTAGACATCCTGGGCTTTCCAGCAATGTATAAAAGTCCATACTTTGCCCGAGATTTGATGGCCCAAACCGGCGTGGCAAATCAGCCTCAGAATTTCCAGCGTTTAACGCTGGAACTGGCATAAAACTTGGAGTTAAACGCCCAAACTGGCATGAAAGCTGGCGTTTAACTCCAGAAAAAGTCTCTACAAATGAAAGCTTCAATGCTCAGCCCAAGCACACACTAAGTGGACCTAGAAGTGGATTTTTATGTCATTTACTCATCTCTGTATACCCTAGGTTACTAGTTCACTATTAATAGGATCTTTTGACATTGTATCTGTACCTGATGACACTTTACACGTTTCTTTGTATACTTCCTACAGCATGAGTCTCTAAACCCCATGGTTGGGGGTGAGGAGCTATGTTGTGTCTTGATGGATTAATGCAATTACTACTGTTTTTCATTCAATCATGCTTGCTTCCATTCTAAGATATCACTTGTTCTTAACCCGGATGAATGTGATGATCCGTGACACTCATCATATTCTCAACTATGAACGCGTGCCTGACAACCACCTCCGTTCTATCTTAGATTGAGTAGATATCTCTTGGATTCCTTAACTAGAATCTTCGTGGTATAAGCTAGAACTGATGGTGGCATTCAAGAGAATCCGGAAGGTCTAAACCTTGTCTGTGGTATTCTGAGTAGGATTCAATGATCGAATGACTGTGACGAGCTTCAAACTCCTGAGGGCGGGGCGTTAGTGACAGACGCAAAAGAATCACTGGATTCTATTCCTGCCTGATTGAGAACCGACAGATGGATAGCCGTGCCATGACAGGGTGCGTTGAACATTTCCACTGAGAGGATGGGAGGTAGCCACTGACAACGGTGAAACCCTTACATACAGCTTGCCATGGAAGGAGCCTTGCGTGCTTGAAGAAGAAGACAGTAGGAAAGCAGAGATTCAGAAGATGGAGCATCTCCAAAACCTCAACCTATTCCCCATTACTGCAAAACAAGTACTTATTTCATGTTCTTTTACTTTTCACAATCAACCCTGATAATTATTGATATCCTGACTAAGATTTACAAGATAACCATAGCTTGCTTCAAGCCGACAATCTCCGTGGGATCGACCCTTACTCACGTAAGGTATTACTTGGACAACCCAGTGCACTTTCTGGTTAGTTGTGCGGGGTTGCAAAAGTGTGATTGCAATTTCGTGCACCAGTCCACCATAACTATTGTCTTGGTATGCATCACAGAATGGTTGTTGGTGATAGCGCATTGGAGGGGCTTGTTGCCAAGAGGGTTGATAAAATCCTGGTGGCTCCTCCCATCCTTGATTATTCCAACCTTGATGCATGTTCTCATTATAGCTTCCATTCCTTACAATAACATTGGAACCAAACTTAAAGCCAGAGGGGTGAGAATTCATAGTAGTTAATAAAAATTAAGAACAAAAATGAAAACAAATAAACAAGCAAAAGCAAATATTTACAATAACCAATAATAAGGCACATGTTTGCAATTCCCCAGCAACGGCGCCATTTTGACGAATGGGTTTTTTGTGTGGTCTAGAATTTCACAAATAAATCCTCGTTGAAAGTATAGCTCCTAAACCGACAAAGAATCCATTCGTGCAAAAGTTTGGTTGTCACAAATAACAAACTCCTAGTAAAATTGATAACCGAAGTATTTAAACCTTGGGTCGTCTCTCAAGGAATTGCAGGGAGGTGTGTTTATTATTGGTTATGAGAAAAGTATCTTTTTGGGGTTTTTGAAAGGTTTGAACAAGGAATGTAAATAATAAGAAAGTAAAATAATTATCATGAAAACCCTTGCAAGGTATGAGAATTGGACGTCCTATCCTAGTTATCCTTATCAATTGTAATGAGAATTGTTCATTGCTCCCACTTTGTCAACCTTTACCGAATAAAGGAAAGTCAAGTGGCCCAATCAATTTGATTCCTCAGGTCCTAGTCAACTTCTATGGAAAGACTAGCTTTAGAGGGATCTAAATCAATCAGCAAATTCCAATTTTCAATCAACAAGGAGTTTGATAAGTCAAGTGTCTCCAGTTAATCAACCCAAGCCAAGAATGTAAACATCTAAATTAAAATCATAAATCTGAAATACCTCAAATTGTATTAAATAGAAAATCCAATCACAAAAGGAATGTATAGATCAAAGTATTAGAATCAATAAGAGTAGAAGAGAATTAAGTCAAAGAACATTAAACTTGGGATTGAGAAGAGATAATCCTAAATCCTAAAACCTAAGAGAGAGGAGAGAGCCTCTCTCTCTAAAAACTATATCTAAATTATGAAAAGTGAATAATGAGAAGTGAATGATTCTCCCCCCATCCTGCCTTACTCCCAGCCTCTAATCTGTGTTTTCTGGGCCTGGAACTGGGCCAAAAAGAGCCCAAAAATCGCTGGGAGCGATTTCTGTAACTTCTGCAAGTGGCGCACATCACGCGTACGCGTGGGTCACGCGTACGCGTGGGTCACGCGTGTGTGTCATTTGACGAAATCCCTTATCACGTGTACGCATCAGTCACGCATACGCGTCGCTCCTCTTTTGCGCTGGTCACGCGTACGCGTCATCTACGCGTACACATCACGTCTCGTTGGTCAGCTTTATTATTCCTTTGTGTTCCTTCCATTTTTGCAAGCTTCCTTTCTATTCTCCAAGCCATTCCTGCCCTATAAAGCCTGAAAACACTTAACGCATGATGAGCAGATATTTTATACATTTTTTGGGGATGTTTTGATATAGTTTTTAGTAGGATGTAGCTACTTTTTAGTATATTTTATTAGTTTTTATGGAAAAATCATATTTCTGGACTTTGCTATGAGTTTGTGTATTTTTCAATGATTTCAGGTATTTTCTGGCTTAAATTGAGGGACCTGAGCAAAAATCTGATTCAGAGGCTGATAAAGGACTGCTAATGTTGTTGGATTCTGACATCCCTGTACTCAAAATGAAATTTTTGAAGCTACAAAACCCCAAATGGCGCTCTCTCAATTACGTTGGAAAGTAGACATCCAGGGCTTTCCAACAATATATAATAGTCCATACTTTGCCTGAGTTTAGACGGCGCAAACTGGCGTTCAACACCATCTTTCTGCCCTATTCTAGCGTTAAACGCCAGAAACAAGTTGCAAGCTAGAGTCAAATGCCAAAAACAAGTTACAAACTGGCGTTCAACTCCAAAAAAAGCCTCTACACGTGAAAGCTTCAATTCTCAGTCCCAACACACACCAAGTGGGCCCGAAAGTGGATTTCTGCACTATCTATCTTAGTTTACTCATTTTCTATAAACCTAGGTTACTAGTTGAGTATAAAAACTACTTTTAGAGATTTAATTTATATCTCATGATATTTTACATCGGAATAACATTTCCCTCCCAAACCCAACCCCTTCTTACACGATTTCCCTCTCTCCCTTATCCTATAAATACCCCTCCTTACCACCTTCAATTTCACACATCATAAACACTTAAACCCCCCTTGGCCGAATTCAAAACACCCATATATCTCTTCCGTTTCTTCTTATTCTCCCCTTTTCTTTCTTCTTTTGGTCAAGGACAAGCAAACCTTTTAAGTTTAGTGTGGAAAAAAGCTCTGCTTTTTGTTTTTCCATAACCATTAATGGCACCTAAGGCTAGAGAAACCTCTAGAAAGAGAAAAGGGAAGACAGTTGCTTCCACCTCTGAGTCATGGGAGATGGAGAGATTCATCTCAAAGGTCCATCAAGACCACTTCTATGAAGTCGTGGCCAAGAAAAGGGTGATCCCTGAGGTCCCCTTTATGCTCAAAAAGAGTGAATATCCGAAGATCTGACGTGAGGTTCAGAGAAGAGGTTGGGAATTTCTCACCAACCCCATCCAACAAGTCAGAATTTTAACGGTTCAAGAGTTCTATGCTAATGCATAGATCACTAAGAACCATGATCAAAGTGTGAACCCAAACCCAAAGAATTGGCTCACAATGGTTCAGGGAAAATACTTGGATTTCAGTCCAGAAACTGTGAGGTTGGCATTCAACTTGCCAATGATGCAAGGAGATCCTCATCCATTCACTAGAAAGGTCAGCTTTGATCAAAGGTTGAACCAAGTCCTCACAGAAATTGGTGTGGAAGGAGCACAATGGAAGAAAGACTAAAAAGGCAAGCCAGTTCAATTGAGAAGGCCTGACCTCAAACCCATGGCTAGAGGATGGTTGGAGTTCATCCAACACTCTATCATTCCTACTAGCAACCGGTCCGAAGTAACTGTGGATTGGGCTATCATGATCCATAGTATCATGATTGGAGAGTAAGTGGAAGTTCATAAGATCATACCTCTAGAATTATACAAGGTGGCTAACAAGCCCTCCATTTTGGCAAGGTTAGCCTTTCCTCATCTCTATGCAATTCAGCCGGAATTGTCATAAAGGAAGACATCCTCAGTGAAGAGGACAAGCCCATCATTAAAAAGAGGATAGAGCAAACAAGAGAGCCCGCTCATAGACCTCAATAAGAGCATGAGGAAATTCTTCATCAAGAAATCCCTGAGATGCCTCAAGGGATACACTTTCCTCCACAAAGCTATTGGGAGCAACTCAACACCTATTTAGGAGATCTGAGTTTCAACATGGAGCAACTAAGGATGGAGCACCAAAAGCACTCCATTATCCTCCATGAAATCAGAAAGGACCAAAGAGTCATGAGGGAAGAGCAACAAAGGCAAGGAAGAGATATCGAGGAGCTCAAGCACTCCATAGGATCTTCAAGTGGAAGAACTAGCCGCCGTCACTAAGCTGGACCCGTTCTTTAATTTCCTTGTTATTTGTTTTTTTGTTTTTCATTTCCTATGTTTTATATTTTGTCTGTGTTTTTGTCTTTATTACATTATCATTGGTGTTTTTGTCTATGTCTTAAAGCTATGAATGATTCCATGAATCTCGCACCTTTCTTAAATGAAAAATATTTTTATTTACAAAAGAACAAGAAGTGCATGAATTTTGAAATTTATCTTGAAATTAGTTTAATTATTTTGATGTGGTGGCAATACTTCTTGCTTTCTGAATGTATGCTTAAAAAGTGCATGTTTGAAATTAGAATTAAGAAAAGTTGACTCTTGAAAGAATAATGAAAAAGGATACATGTTATTGGTGATCTGAAAAATCATAAAACTGATTCTTGAAGCAATAAAAAGTAGTGAAAAGCAAAAGCTTGCGAAAAAAAAAAAGAAAGAGCAAGCAGAAAAAGCCAGTAACCCTTTAAACTAAAAGGCAAGGGTAAAGAGGATCCAAGGCTTTGAGCATCAGTGGATAGGAGGGCCCAAAAGGAATAAAATCCTGGCCTAAGCGGCTAATTCAAGCTGTCCCTAACCATGTGCTTGTGTTATGAAGGTCCAAGTGAAAAACTTGAGACTAAGTGGTAAAAGTCGTGATCCCAAGCAAAAGAGTGTGCTTAAGAACTTTGGGCACCTCTAACTGGGGACTCTAGCAAAGCTGAGTCACAATCTGAAAAGGTTCACCCAGTTATGTGTCAGTGGCATTTATGTATCCGGTGGTAATACTGGAAAACAAAATGTTAAGGGTCACGGCCAAGACTCATAAAGTAGTTGTGTACAAGAATAAAAAAGAACTTAACTAAGAAAATCAATAACATTATCTGTATTTCTGGGTTCCTAAAGAGGCCAACAATTTTGAACTCCAATGGATAGAGAGATGCCAAAACTATTCAGAGGAAAAAAGCTACTAGTCCCGCTCATCTAATTAAAACTAATCTTCATTGATATTTTTGAAATTTATTGTATTTTCTCTTTTTTTTATCATATTTTGTTTTTGGTTGCTTGGGGACAAGCAACAATTTAAGTTTGGTGTTGTGATGAGCGGATAATTTATACGCTTTTTTGGCATTGTTTTTAGGTAGCTTTTAGTATGTTTTAGTTAATTTTTATTATATTTTTATTAGTTTTTATGCAAAAATAAAATTTATGGACTTTACTATATTTTCTGTAATTTCAGGTATTTTTTGGTTGAAGTTGAGGGACCTGAGCAAAAATCTGATTCAGAGGCTGAGAAAGGACCGCAGATGTTGTTGGATTCTGACCTCCCTGCACTCAAACGCGTTTTTCTTGAGCTACAGAAGTCCAATTGGTGCATACTCAATTGGTCTAGAAAGCTAATATCTTGGGCTTTCCATCAATGTAGAATAGTTTATATTTTTCCCGAGATTTGTTGGCCCAAACTGGCGTTCAAACGCCAACCAGAGACCCTTTTCTGGCGTAAAACGCTGAAACTGGCACCGGAACTGGAGTTAAATGCTCAAACTGGCATCCAAGGTGGCGTTTAACTCTAGAAAAGGCCTATGCACGTGTAAAGCTCAATGGTCAGCCCAAGCACACACCAAGTGGGCCCCAGAAGTGGATTTCTGCACTATTTGCACTTAGTTACTTATTTTCTGTAATCCTTAGTAACTAGTTTAGTATAAATAGCACTTTTTACTATTGTATGAAGGCTTATGCCATTTTGCAGATTTGGGAGGCTAGCCATTCGACCATGCCTAGACCTTTTTCTCTTATGTATTTTCCAACGGTGGAGTTTCTACACCTCATAGATTAAGATGCGGAGCTCTGCTGTTCTTCATGAATTAATGCAAGTACTATTGTTTCTCTTTCAATTCACGCTTACTTCTTCTCCAAGATATACTCTCGTACTTAATTCAGTTAAGTCAGAATAAAGGGGTGACCCATGACAATCACCCACTATCTTCGTTACTCGCTTTGCCAGGATCCGCGTGCCTGACAACCACAAGCGGTCTACATGATGTTCAACGTACTCATTGGAAGACAGCCGAAGTATAGTCTCTTGGGTCTTTGATCCACGGATTTGACTTGCCTCTCCTGACAATAGAGCATTCGAATCTATGAGATTAGAACCTTCATGGTAGAGGCTAGAACCAATTGGCAGCATTCCCGAGATCTGGAAAGTCTAAACCTTGTCTGTGGTATTCTGAGTAGGATCTGGGATGGGATGACTGTGACGAGCTTCAAACTCATGAATGTTGGGCACAGTGACAGTGTGCAAAAGGATAGAGAGATCCTATTCTGACACATGTGAGAAACAACAAATGATTAGCCGTGCGATGGCTGTGCCTGGTATTTTTGATCCGAGACGAGAGATCCGACAGCTGATTAGCCGTACAGAAGCCGTACCTGGACCATTTTCACTGAGAGGATGGATGGTTGCCAATGACAATGGTGATCCACCAACATACAGCTTCCCATGGAAGGGAGCACGCATGATTGGATGAAGACAGTAGGAAGTAGAGGTTCAGAAGCAACAAAGCATCTCCAAACTCTTATCTGAAATTCCCACCATTGAATTACATAAGTATCTTTATTTTAATTTACATTTTATTTATCTTTCAATTATCAAAACTCATAACCAATTGAATCTGCCTGACTAAGATTTACAAGATGACCATAGCTTGATTCAAGCTGGCAATCTCCGTGGGATCGACTCTTACTCGCGTAAGGTTTTATTACTTGGACTACCCAGTGCACTTGCTGTTAGTTGCACCGGAGTTGTGAAAAGTGTGATCATAATTCTGTGCACCACGTGACTTGAAAAGTTAAATTCTCCTTCAATTCGACCGACTGGGGGTCTATCACATGCATCCGATGTGTATTTACGGAGTTGTGACATATTGAATACGCCATGTAGGTTAGACAGACGTGGTGGCAAAGCTACTTGGTAAGCCACTGACCCGACTCGCCTTAGCACTTCAAAAGGCCCTATGTATCTTGGGTTCAGCTTCATCATCTTAATTGCTCTACCGACCCCAGTTGTTAGAGTAACCTTCAGAAATACATGTTACCTTCTTCAAATTCTAATGGTTTCCTCCTCTGATCCGTATAACTCTTCTGTCAGCTTTGTGCAGTTAAGATCCTAGCTCGAATTGGTTGATCTTCTCAAGGGTCTCTGCTATTAAATCCGGTCCCAACACACTTGCTTTACCAGCTTCATACCAACACAGTGGAGACTGGCACTTTCATCCATACAAAGCCTCATACGGAGCCATATTAATGCTCGTATGAAAGCTGCTGTTGTACGCAAATTCCACCAAGGGCATGTAACGGTCCCAACTTCATGTTGATCTAACACACACATCCTTAGCATATCTTCCAATGTCTAAATAGTTCTTTCTGACTGTCCGTTAGTTTATGGATGATTGGTGCGCATGTACGCAAAGCTCACACTATTTCGTACAACAGCAGCAGTACCAGCAAGTGCAATGGGTCGTCCAAGTAATACTTGAGCAAGTCAGGGTCGATCTCACGAGGATTGTGGCTTGAAGCAAGCATATGGTTGTCTTGCAGGTCTTAGTCAGGCGAAATCAGAAGAAGTTTAAAGAAGTTAGCTATTAGGAATTATATGTGGGGAATAGAGTTGAGAGTTGGAGTTGCTTTGTCTTTCTGAAGTAACCCTGGTACTATTGTCTTCTTTGCTTGTGAATGATCTTCTTCTATGGCAGGCTGTAAGTGATCAAGGCCATTGCCCGTGGTCATTGATCTCCTCTGCTATAGAATGAACATGGACGTGGTTACTCAATTTGACAAAGGGTGAAGCTCTTGCAAGCTATTCTCTTGGCAATCCTACTTAAAACACCACAGACAAGGTCGAATCTTCTGGATCAGAGAACGCTGCTTCTTTGGATTCTAGCCTATACCACGGAGACCCTAATCTTCTCAGAGATCGGTTGAACTCGTGTCTCGAGAAGTCCCCAAGGAAATCGTGGATTAACCATCTAAGAGATGTATAACTATAGCTGTTGGCTCGTACTTTTCTTCTAGGTACTCACACGAACCTAAGTAGACGCGGGTGTTTGTCAGGCATGTTCATCTTAATGTGATGAACAGAGCCAATTGGTTAGATCATCCTATTCGCTATGATGAAGATCATCCTATTAGCTCCACCTCTCAAAATCAAGGTTGTTGAGTCCTAACTCTGTGAAAACCTCTATCATTAGGAGCCTAGTTTAAATTTTTGTTTTCTAATTTTATTTTTTTAGTCTCATCTTATATCTATTTTTAAGTCTTGTTCTTAATTCATAATTAATAAAATTTAAAATTCATGTCTTAAAGCTATGAATGTCCTATGAATCCATCACCTCTCTTAAATGAAAAATGCTTTAATCACAAAAGAACAAGAAGTACAGGATTTCGAAATTTATCCTTGAAACTAGTTGAATTAGTTTGATGTGGTGACAATAATTTTTGTTTTCCGAATGAATGCTTGAACAGTGCATATGTCTCTTGAAATTGATGTTTTGAGAATGTTAAAATTGTTGGCTCTTGAAAGAATGAGGAAAAAGAGAACTGTTATTGAGGATCTAAAAAA
>NC_029772.3:75075211-75077281 GCF_000817695.3 Arachis duranensis | reverse complement strand
TCCACTATCAGAAAGCTTGGGTTGACTGGAGAAGTCAAACCAACCCGGATATGCCTCCAACTTGCTAATGGCTCCATTAAATATCCATCAGGCATAATAGAGGATATGATTGTCAAGGTTGGGCCATTCACCTTTCCAACTGACTTTGTGGTGCTGGAAATTGAGGAGCACAAAAGTGCAACTCTCATTCTAGGAAGACCTTTCCTAGCAACTGGACGAACTCTCATTGATGTACAGAGAGGGGAAGTAACCCTGAGAGTCAATGAGGATGAGTTCAAGTTGAATGCTGTAAGAGCTATGCAGCATCCAGACACACCAAATGACTACATGGGCACTGACATTATTGACTCTCTGGTAGAAGAGATCAATATGACTGAAAGCCTAGAATCAGAGCTTGAAGACATCTTCAAGGATGCAAGCCTAGAATCAGAGCTTGAGGACATCTTCAAGGATGCTCAACCTGATCAAGAAGAATCAGTGGAAACAAGGGAATTTTCAAAAATTCCTCAGGAGGAGGATAAGCCTCCCAAACCTGAACTCAAACCACTACCACCATCCCTGAAGTATGCGTTTCTAGGAGAGGGTGACACTTTTCCAGTGATTATAAGCTCTGCTTTAAATCCACATGAAGAGGAAGCACTGATCCAAGTGCTAAGGACACATAAGACAGCTCTTGGGTGGTCCATAAGTGATCTCAAGGGCATTAGCCCAGCTAGATGCATGCACAAGATCCTGTTGGAGGATAATGCCAAACCAGTGGTCCAACCACAAAGGAGGCTAAATCCAACCATGAAGGAGGTGGTGCAGAAGGAGGTCACTAAATTACTAGAGGCTGGGATTATTTATCCTATTTCTGATAGCCCCTGGGTGAGCCCTGTCCAAGTTGTCCCCAAAAAGGGAGGCATGACAGTGGTTCATAATGAAAAAAATGAACTGGTTCCTACAAGAACAGTCACAGGGTGGCGTATGTGTATTGACTACAGAAGGCTCAATACAGCCACCAGAAAGGATCATTTTCCTTTACCATTCATAGACCAAATGCTAGAAAGACTAGCTGGTCATGATTATTACTGCTTTTTGGATGGCTATTCAGGCTACAACCAAATTGCAGTAGATTCTCAGGACCAGGAAAAAACAACATTTACTTGCCCTTCTGGTGTGTTTGCCTACAGAAGGATGCCTTTTGGTCTATGCAATGCACCTGCAACCTTTCAGAGGTGCATGCTCTCTATCTTCTCAGATATGGTAGAGAAATTTCTAGAAGTCCTCATGGATGACTTCTCAGTATATGGAGACTCATTCAGCTCCTGTCTTAATCACCTAGCACTTGTCCTGAAAAGGTGCCAAGAGACTAACCTGGTTTTAAACTGGGAGAAATGTCACTTTATGGTGACTGAAGGAATTGTCCTTGGGCACAAAATTTCAAGCAGGGGAATAGAGGTGGATAAGGCAAAGGTAGATGTAATTGAAAAATTACCACCACCTGCCAATGTTACGGCAATCAGAAGCTTTTTGGGGCATGCAGGATTCTACAGAAGGTTTATAAAGGATTTTTCGAAAATTGCAAAACCTCTGAGTAATCTGCTAGCTGCTGACACACCATTTGTGTTTGACACATAGTGTCTGCAGGCATTTGAGACCCTAAAAGCTAACCTGGTCACAGCACCAGTCATCTCTGCACCAGATTGGACATTGCCATTTGAACTAATGTGTGATGCCAGTGACCATGCCATTGGTGCAGTGTTGGGAAAGAGGCATAACAAGCTTCTGCACGTCATTTATTATGCCAGCCGTGTTCTAAATGACGCACAGAAGAATTACACAACCACAGAAAAAGAGTTACCTGCAGTGGTCTATGCCATTGACAAGTTTAGATCCTATCTAGTGGGATCCAAAGTGGTTGTGTACACTAACCATGCTGCTCTTAAATACTTACTCACAAAGCAGGATTCAAAACCCAGACTTATAAGATGGGTATTGCTTCTGCAAGAGTTTGATATAGAAATAAGAGACAGAAAGGGGACAGAGAACCAAGTAGCTGATCATCTGTCCCGAATAGAACCAGTAGCT
>NC_029772.3:75070081-75071227 GCF_000817695.3 Arachis duranensis | reverse complement strand
GAGGGTTCTGAGCAAAAATCTGATTCAGAGACTGAAAAGGACTGTAGATGCTGTTGGATTCTGACCTCCCTGCACTCGAAGTGGATTTTCTGGAGCTACAGAAGCTCAATTGGCGCGCTCTTAACGGCGTTGGAAAGTAGACATCCTGGGCTTTCCAGTAATATATGATAGTCCATACTTTGCCCAAGATTTGATGGCCCAAACCGGCGTGGCAAATCAGCCTCAGAAATTCCAGCGTTTAACGCTGGAACTGGCATAAAACTTGGAGTTAAACGCCCAAACTGGCATAAAAGCTGGCGTTTAACTCTAGAAAAGGTCTCTACGCAAAAATGCTTCACTGCTCAGCCCAAGCACACACCAAGTGGACCCAGAAGTGGATTTTTACGTCATTTACTCATTTCTGTATACCCTAGGTTACTAGTTTACTATTAATAGGATCTTTTGACATTGTATCTGGTACCTCATGACACTTTACACGTTTCTCATTGTATACTCATCATTCACTTTCAAATTTTCAAAAATCTAAAATCATTCTTCAAATCTCTCAAATCATTCCCAAATTTTGTTCAAAATTTCACCCTTCTCTCAATTTCTTTCCATATCTTCTCAAATCTCCTTTCAAATTTCTTTTTTTTTCGAAATCTTTCCTCCCCACTTTATAAATACACGTTTGGCCCCCCTCATTCCACCACACCATTCGAATTTACTCTTCCTCTCTCTCTCTTCAGGACATTTTGGAAGTGAGCGAACAGCCACTAAAGTCCTCCAATGTGGCTTCTACTGGCCTACTCTCTATAAAGATTCCTGATAGTTTGTGCGTAATTGTGACAGTTGCCAAAGAGCTGGTAACTTGCCTCACGGATATGCCATGCCTCAACAAAGGATATTAGAGATAGAATTGTTTGATGTATGGGGAATTGACTTCATGGGGCCATTCCCACCATCATAATCAAACACTTACATTCTGGTGGCAGTGGACTATGTATCTAAGTGGGTAGAAGCAATTGCTACACCCACTAATGATACCAAGACCGTGCTAAAATTCTTCCAGAAACACATCTTCAGCAGGTTTGGTGTTCCCAGAGTACTAATCAGTGACGGGGGCACTCATTTCTGCAATAAACAGCTATACTCTGTTATGGTTAG
>NC_029772.3:75067507-75068112 GCF_000817695.3 Arachis duranensis | reverse complement strand
TACACAATTGCAAATAAGAATTCCACTGAAGCCAAATTGGCTTACCCAAGCTTGATTTCCTTGCTCTGTAAGGAGGCTGGGGTAAAGATGGGAGTAGATGAATTCATACCCATTGAACATCCAATCACCAAGAAGTCAATGGAAGGACAAATGCAAGATAACTCTATCAAAAGGAGGGCGCAGGAGTTCTTCCCTGAATTCCCTAAAATTGGCTACTGGGCCAGCCTAGAAGCATCTATCAACAAGTTGCAAGAGACTATGGAGCAACTGAAGGAAGAACAGCAGAATCAGAACTACATGCTCTGCAAATTGCTGAAGGAACAAGAGAAGCAGGGGCGTGAACTCCAAGAGTTGAAACGCCAAAAGCTCTCCTCTCAAGCTGAGGGAGCATCCACCTCTCAAAATCAAGGTTGTTGAGTCCTAACTCTGTGAAAACCTCTATCATTAGGAGCCTAGTTTAAATTTTTGTTTTCTAATTTTATTTTTTTAGTCTCATCTTATATCTATTTTGAGTCTTGTTCTTAATTCATAATTAATAAAATTTAAAATTCATGTCTTAAAGCTATGAATGTCCTATGAATCCATCACCTCTCTTAAATGAAAAA
>NC_029772.3:75067171-75067426 GCF_000817695.3 Arachis duranensis | reverse complement strand
TATCCTTGAAACTAGTTGAATTAGTTTGATGTGGTGACAATAATTTTTGTTTTCCGAATGAATGCTTGAACAGTGCATATGACTCTTGAAATTGATGTTTTGAGAATGTTAAAATTGTTGGCTCTTGAAAGAATGAGGAAAAAGAGAACTGTTATTGAGGATCTAAAAAATCATTAGATTGATTCTTGAAGCAAGAAAAAGCAGTGAATACAAAAAAAATTCGAAAAAAAAGAGAAAGAAAAAGAAAAAGAAAGC
>NC_029772.3:75061686-75065885 GCF_000817695.3 Arachis duranensis | reverse complement strand
GACAGATGGATAGCCGTGCCGTGACAGGGTGCGTTGAACATTTCCACTGAGAGGATGGGAGGTAGCCACTGACAACGGTGAAACCCTTGCATACAGCTTGCCATGGAAGGAGCCTTGCGTGCTTGAAGAAGAAGACAGTAGGAATGCAGAGATTCAGAAGATAGAGCATCTCCAAAACCCCAACTTATTCTCTATTACTGCAAAACAAGTACTTATTTCATGTTCTTTTTCTTTTCACAATCAATCCTGATAATTTCTGATATCCTGACTAAGATTTACAAGATAACCATAGCTTGCTTCAAGCTGACAATCTCCGTGGGATCGACCCTTACTCGCGTAAGGTATTACTTGGACGACCCAGTGCACTTGCTGGTTAGTTGTGCGGGATTGCAAAAGTGTGATTGCAATTTCGTGCACCAAAAAACAATGGAAAAAATGAACATATAGCATACCTCCCTCTAGTGGGAGATGAAAAAGGTCGAAGAAGATGATTGACGGTGTGAATTACATGAATCTAATCCCTTAAATACTAAACAAATGACTAGAAAGGGTAAAACAGTCTATTTAGTGCTAAAATATACTTTTGGGGCCCACTTGGTGAGTATTTGGGCTGAGCTTTGATGAGATCCACGTGCTATGAGGCTTCGTGGGTGTGGAATGCCAATTAGGGGGTCCCCTCTGGGCCTTTGGACGCTGGGCTCTTCTCTTTGGGCGCTGGATGCTTGGAAAGGGGGCATGAAGATGCCATTGAACGCCAGTTTTGGACCTTCTAATCCGAAGCAAAGTATGCACTATTACATATTGATGGAAAGTTCTGAAAGTTAGCTTTTCATAGCCGTTAAGGGTGCTCCATTTGGACTTCTGTAACTCCAGAAAAACCTTTCTGATTGCAGGCAGGTCAGATTTGGACAGCATCTGGAGTGCTTCTCTGTCTCTGAATTAGAGTTCTGCTCCAGCTCCTTAGTTTCAGCCAGAAATTAACTAAAATTGTCTAAAAACACAAAAACTCATAGTAGAATCCAAAAATGTGAATTTAACACTAAAACCTAGAAAAACTTAATGAAACTAAATAAAAACTGCTAAAAATCATATGAAAGTGATGTCAAAAAGTATATAAAATATCCGCTTATCAATGATACGCCGTGCAAAGACATAGTCTCGTACCGAAAGCAATTTGAAAAACTCCCCAAAATCTTGATGCGAATCGGGAATCTCGGCCTAACAGTATCATCTTTGGCACACCATGCAACCTCACTATCCCCTTAATGTACAATTATGTCAAATCTTCTAGTGAATAATTCACTCGGATAAGCAAAAAATGAGCGGACATGGTTAAGCGATCCACAATCACCCAAACCGCATCAAATCCTGGCCTAATCCTTGGCAAACCCATTACAAAGTCCATTGCAACTCCTTCCCACTTCCATTGAGGAATCTCCAAGGGCTGTAGCATTTCCGACGGTCTCTGGTGCTCTATCTTTATCTTCTGACACGTCAGACCCTTTGCTGTATTTCTTGAAAGACATTTAGAGTGATCTTCTTATCATGTACCCTCAAAGTCATTTCTCCTTGTTCCACATCAATGATGGCCCTTGCTGTGGCTAAGAAATGTCTTCCCAATATAATAGAATCATTCCCTTCTTCACCTAAGTCCAGGATTACAAAATCTTCTCGAAATATGAATTTCCCTACTCTGACCAAGAGATTTTCAATCACACTCTTAGGAATTACCAGTGATCTATCTACTAGCTCCAATGACATCTGTGTAGGCTTCACTTCTTCTATAAATAGCCTCCTCATCATAGATAAAAGCATCAGGTTGATACTGGATCCTAAATCACACAGTGCTTTGTCAATGATTATATTACCAATGGTACAAGGCAAAAAGAAACTCCCAGGGTCTTTGAGTTTTGGTGGGAGGCCTTTTTGGATTACTGCACTGCATTCTTATGTCAAGATAAGTCTCCTTTTCATTCCAGCTTCTCTTCTTGTTGATAAGCTCTTTTAAGAATTTTGCATACAAGGGCATTTGCTCCAATGCTTCAGCAAGGGGAATATTAATTTCCAGCTTCTTAAAAACTTCTAGGAACTTGGGAAATTATGGATACTTGAGCTCCTTCTGTAATCTTTGAGGGTATGGCAAAGGAGGGGTGTAAGGCTTCACCGTCTTCCTCTGTTCTTCTGATTGCTCATCCATGACTTGCTTTCCCTTCTTTGAAGCTTGTGGCTCTTCCACTTTCTCCTTGAGCTTCTCCTGGTCTTTCTCTTTAGTTGCCGTTTCTTTCTTGCTACTGGCCTTGTTATCCTTCACTGTTCTTCCACTCCTCAGTTGGATTGCCTTGCGTTCCTCCTTGGGGTTTGGGATAATGTCACTTGGAAGTGTATTGGTGGGTCTTTCAGCTACTGTTTGCTTAGATAGTTGTCCAATTTGCCTTTCCAGATTCCTTAGTGAAGCTTCATGGTTCTTATTGGCCAATTCTTGATGCTTGATCATTTTCTCCATTATTACCCCCAAATTGGAAATTCTTTGGGATTTTTAGGGAGGCTGTGGTTGGCTGTAGGATGTGGATGGTGGGTTGATGCAGGTGGAAATTGTCTCTCAACAAATTTCCTTCGGCAAGTGTACCGAATTTGTCGTCAAGTAAAAATTCACAATAGAGTGAGGTCGAATCCCACAGGGATTGATTGATCAAGCAACTTTAAATGGGAAGAATGTTCTAGTTGAGCTAATTCAGAATTTGGGTTGAGAGTTGCAGAAAATAAAATGGCGGAATGTAAATGACGGAAAAATAAATGCTAGAATTAAAGAACTGGAAGTAAATGACTGAAATTAAATTGCAGAATTGTAAATGGGAATGGGGTGTTTGCTCATGAAAATAAACGCAGAAATTAAAGAGCATGGGTGAGATCAGAATTGGGAAGTTCATTGGGCACAGGAGATGTTGCAATTCTCCGAATCAAGTTCATTTTCATCTCTTCCTCAATCAATGCATTCATTGATCTCCTTGGCAATCTTAATTGATTGAATTACAATTTCTTGCAATTCAATCTCTCAAATCTTGATCAATAGCCAATTCCTTGGTCAATTGCTCATGAGAAGAGATGAAGTGTGGTCACTGATTATACCACATGCATTTCCCAAATCAAGTTTTGAGAGGATTATAGTCACATATCCATCCAAACCCAATTTAGTCCAGCATGAAAAAGCATTTCTAGCTTGATTTCTTCATTCCTTTTTCAAGGTTCAGAAGGGATCCAAGTTTGAGTAGTTTCTTTTCCAAGATAACTACCCAATGGGATGAAGATCGAAAGCTTTCAAGTAAAATCAAGAGAAAAGATAGAAGAAGAATGAAGAAAACTAGTATTAATCCATCAAATTACCACAGAGCTCCCTACCCAATGAAATGGGTTTAGTTGTTCATAGCTCTAAAAGATGAAAACAAAGATGGAGAATACATTCTGAACTAGAAGAGCAGAGAAAGTAAAATAGAGAGTAATGCTTTTTCCTTCAGAATCCCCCTTCCAACTCTCCACTCCAAAACTCCTTTTTAAATAATTCAAAGCTACTCCTATATATACTACTCTTCTATTCTTCTAGTTGATTCTTCAAGTCTTGGGCCTTTGGATCTTCAGTTTGGAGCAGTTCTCTTCTTCACTTGGGCTTGCTTTTACTTGTAGAGAGAAAGTGTGAAGTGGGCAGAGACTTTAGCTCAAGACGTTAGAGGTGTTAACATTCAGTGAGAAAATGGGTTCGAAAACGTTAGTGTCATTCAACTTTTTCACTAACGTTGAGAGCCTCCCCCTTTCCCACGTTAGAGTCCACATTAACTTAGTTAACGTGGCTCTTTTAACGTAGGCATGCCAATCTTCGAGAACGTTAGTGGCACTCAACATTGTCACTAACGTTCCAATATGCCCCTATTCACATTAGAGTCCACGTTAACTAGGTTAACGTGGCTTCTAACGTGGCTTTGCAAACCATTTCCAACGTTAGTGACAATGTTGAGTGTCACTAACATTCTCGAAGATTGGCACGCCTACGTTAAAAGAGCCACATTAACTAAGTTAACGTGGACTCTAACGTGGAAAAGGGGGAGGCTCTCAACGTTATTGGGAAAGTTGAGTCCCAATAACGTGTGGAAAGGACAAAGAGGCAACGTTAGTGGTAACGTTTGTGCCACTAACGTTGAAGTTAACAT
>NC_029772.3:75059170-75060174 GCF_000817695.3 Arachis duranensis | reverse complement strand
AGTCTCAAGCTTTTCACTTGGACCTGCATGCCACAAGCACATGGTTAGGGACAGCTTGATTTTGCCGCTTAGGCCTGGATTTATTTCCTTGGGCCCTCCTATCCATTGATGCTCAAAGCCTTGGATCCTTTTTACCCCTGCCTTTTGGTTTTAAGGGCTATTGGCTTTTTCTGCTTGCTTTTTCTTTTTCTTTCTATTTTATTCCTCTTTTTTTTTTCACAAGCTTTTGCTTTTTCACTGCTTTTACTTGCTTCAAGAATCACTTTCATGATTTTTCAGATCATCAATAACATTTCTCTTATTCATCATTCTTTCAGGAGCCAACAATTTTAACATTCATAAAATTCAATATCAAAAATATGCACTGTTCAAGCATTCATTCAGAAGACAAAAAGTATTGCCACCACATATAATTAATTAGAATTTTTCTTATTAAGATCTCGAAAAAATATTGCCTCTTTATTCTAAAAATCTACTATTTTATTCATGTTTAATGATGATGAGAAAAATAAATTATAACTTAATTGGAATTAAAATCAAAGTAGAGATACTAATTACTACTACTAATATATAACTTCTAAGGTAAATTTTTAATAAGAACAGTTATCACAGAGTTAAGGCAAAGATTAGAACTCAACGACCTGTGTTTTGGGAAGTGGATGTTCCTCTAGTCTGTGGGGTGCCTTCAAGAATTAATTTCTGACGCTTCAGCTCCCTTAAGTTCACATCCTTGCTCTTCCTGTTCCCTTAGGTGCCATGATCTTAATGAGTTTTACCTCAGTGAGTCTTGGCAAATCACACCAAACTTAGAGGTTTGCTTGTCCTCAAGCAAAAGAAAGGAAAGGAGAGGAATAGAAGGAGAGGCAGTTTTGAAAAAAAAGATAAGATGAGTTGAGAAAGATATGAGAAGAAATTAAAAAGAATTGAAAAAGAATTGGATTGGAAAAAGATTTGTGTTTATGAATTAAGATACATTTGATATTTTTGAAAAAGGGATTTTAGAA
>NC_029772.3:75058897-75059070 GCF_000817695.3 Arachis duranensis | reverse complement strand
TCAATTTCTTTGATTGCAGCCTACTGTACTCTTTGGGTATGAATCTCACTGCCTTGTAGTTTGCAATGTCTGCAAACCACGACACTTCCTAGATGGCAAAGAGTTGCTCATCCGGAAAGGTTTCAGAGATCTCAGTGAGAGGGAGGGACGCCCCTTCTACTGGTTCTATTCGG
>NC_029772.3:75056688-75057341 GCF_000817695.3 Arachis duranensis | reverse complement strand
AACTCCTCCTCATTGACTCTCAAGGTTACTTCCCATTTTTGGACATCAATGCGGGTTCGGCCAGTTGCTAGGAAAGGTCTTCCTAGAATGAGAGTTGCGCTCTTGTGCTCCTCCATTTCCAGCACCACAAAGTCAGTAGGAAAGGCAAATGGCCCAACCTTGACAATCATGTCCTCAATCACACCTGATGGGTATTTAATGGAGCCATCAGCAAGTTGAAGACATATCCTGGTTGGTTTGATTTCTTCAGTTAAACCAAGCTTTCTGATAGTAGATGCAGGTATTAGGTTGATACTTGCCCCAAGATCACATAAAGCTTGCTTGGTACAAGTACCTTCTAATGTGCAGGGTATCATAAAGCTCCCAGGATCTTTAAGCTTCTCAGGTAAGCTTTTCAGAATGACTGCACTGCATTCTTCAGTGAGGTAAACTTTTTCAGTTTCCCTCCAATCCTTCTTATGACTTAAGATCTCTTTCATGAACTTAGCATAAGAGGTTATTTGCTCAAATGCTTTTGCAAATGGAATCTTTATTTCAAGAGTCCTGAGATAGTCTACAAAGCGAGCAAATTACTTATCCTGTTTCGCTTGGCAGAGTTTTTGAGGATAAGGTATTTTGGCTTTATATTCTTCAACCTTGGTTGCTGTAGGTTT
>NC_029772.3:75039106-75053353 GCF_000817695.3 Arachis duranensis | reverse complement strand
TCTGATTAAGGAATCTAAGAGATACTCATTCAATCTAATGTAGAACAGAGGTGGTTGTCAGGCACATGTTCATGGATTGAGGAAGGTGATGAGTGTCACGGATCATCACCTTCTCCATAATTAAGCGCGAATAAACATCTTAGATAAGAACAAGCGTGTTTGAATGGAAAACAAAGGAATTGTATTAAATCATCGAGACGCCGCAGAGCTCATCACCCCCAAATGACGTTTTTCTGGCGTTTAACTCCAGACAGCAGCATGTACTTGGCGTTCAACGCCAAGTTACGTCGTCTATCTTCGCGCAAAGTATAGACTATTATATATTGCTGGAAAGCCCTGGATGTCTACTTTCCAACACTGCTGAGAGCGCGCCAATTGGACTCCTGTAGCTCCAGAAAATCCATTTCGAGTGCAGGGAGGTCAGGATCCAACAGCATCAGCAGTCCTTTTTCAGCCTAACTTAGATTTTTGCTCAGCTCCCTCAATTTCAGCCAGAAAATACCTGAAATCACAGAAAAACACACAAACTCATAGTAAAGTCCAGAAATATGATTTTTGCCTAAAAACTAATAATATTCTACTAAAAATTAATTAAAACATGCTAAAATCTACATGAAATTACCCCCAAAAAGCGTATAAAATATCCGCTCATCACCAATCTTCGAGAACATTAGTGACACTCAACATTGTCACTAACGTTCCAATATGCCCCTATTCACGTTAGAGTCCACGTTAACTAGGTTAACGTGGCTTCTAACGTGGCTTTTCAAACCATTTCCAACGTTAGTGACAATGTTGAGTGTCACTAACGTTGGCTCATCTTTCACTCATTGCCGTTAGCTTCCACGTTAACTAAGTTAACGTAGAAGTTAACGTGGCTCCTTGGGGTTTTATGGTTGCTTCCAACGTTAGTGACAATGTTGGGTGTCACTAACGTTGTCGACCATTCTTGCCTTTCACGTTAGCTCCCACGTTAACCAAGTTAATGTGGTACATTGCACCTTAGGCCAACGTTAGTGACAATGTTGAATGTCACTAACGTTGGCTTCCTTCCCCTTGTTAACGTTAGAGGCCACGTTAACCAAGTTAACGTGGACTCTAACGTGGCCACTAATGATCATTGGCCAACGTTAGTGATAATGTTAAGTGTCACTAACGTTGGCTCAAAATCCTTTCTTCACGTTAGAGCTCACGTTAACTTAGTTAACGTGACTCTTAACGTGGGCAATGATGGCTTCGAGAGCGTTATTGGCAATCACTTTTCTCATTAACTTTGCAAGTTACCTCCTATTCCACGCTAGTGGCCACGTTAATTAGATTAACGTGACTGCTAAGTGGTTCCTCCTTGAAATCAAGCAATAGAGTGCATCAAAGTTCTAGTCCAAGTCATGGGTAATGCAACATACAATTTGTCACTAAATTCATGCAAAATCCTCATGAAATCATGTAAAATACACAATGTATGCTTGAATCAAGGTGTAAGTGAATATCTACCCAAAATTAGCTTATTTCCTAAGGAAATGCATGAAACTACCCTAAAAACAGTAAAGAAAAGGTCAGTGAAACTGGCCAAGATGCCCTTGCATCACAACACCAAACTTAAAGCTTGCTTGTCCCTAAGCAAGTACTGGAACAAGAGAATGATGAATGGAATGCCAAGAGAAATGAGTCATTTTCTTGTAGAGGTCATGTTACTGATTTTATGGTGGTTTCATGCATAGCAACTTAGGTTCATTCCATTACTGGCTTTCAGACCTTTATCATGTTCTAAAACACTGGTTTTGCTTACATACCATGAGACTTTTATTGATCCTTTTATTGTCATTTCAGGGCTTATTTGTGTTCTTCAGGCTAGGTGCTCTGTAAGGGGGCAACTCTTTAACATAAGCTTTCAGCCAACACTCCCGAACCAGTTGGTTTAAGGTGCTAGGTGTTGAAACACCCCTACGGACTTACTTCCTCAAGTTTCTCCCCCATACATACACACCACAGGCATATGGTTTATTCATTTTCTTTTCTTGAGACCTTGGTGTCCAGCACCTCTTTGGGTTAGTAAATGCTTTGTAGTGATGGTTACTCTTGATAGTGGACTTTCAGCTGATAATCCCGAGTTAGTTAACCCAAGTTACCAGGTGATAAGGCACCCCTAAGAGCTTATTCATCCAAGTAGATCCCTCACACAGGAGCACCACAGACACATGCCTCAAGTTTAAAACCATTGGTGCCTAGCCTTATTGCTTACTCTTTTTCTTTTATTTTTCAACCTTTATTATTCTTTCCCTTTTTCTTATTAGGATCTTCTTACTTAGCTAGTCTCATGGGGTGTGTTCAAAGCATAGTATTCCTAACAGATAGTTGTCCTCCCACCTTGTGGTTGAACCAACTTAGCTAACTTATAACTATACCATAAACTCATGAACTTATTCCATAGTATGAACTCCTCTCTGGTCTTTTGTAAAACACTCATTCTCTTTTTCATTTGATTCAAAGGGACAAGCATACAATTAAGTAAAGCAAGGATGCAGTGACATAAAGACTAGAAAACATAGCCTTAATCAATAAAAAGTTTAAAAGACAGAATTGACATGCTTATTTACAAGGAGCAAGCACACATACATACAAAGAACTTAGAAGACAATCATGCAGTTGAATGTAATGGAAATAAGTAAGAGGAAAAAGGAACTTTACCACCTTGTAGTTCATCTTTATTGTTGTTGCCTTTTTTCTCCTAATTTTCTCCCTTCCCACACCAATTTAGACTAATTGCTTGTCTTCAAGCAGCAAATAAAACAGTGGTGGTGGGGTCTATGATGGGTCATGAACGTCTTACATACTGCAATGTAAGTGATGTATGTGGTTAAGCAAGCAAAAATTAAGGATAACACCGCAAGCCTAAGAAGCAAAGGCATTATGATTATACAAACAAGTGGTGTTGCTGGATACATTGCATAGAAAAATAAGTGGCACACCAAACTTAGTGTGACACTTTCTCTTAGAATTTATGCAAGTATCCAGAAAGATTGAAAACAGATTGTTGCAGGGCAACACTAAACTTAGAATGTGATCATATGCCAATTTTATTTGGAAAAAAAATCTGAGTAAAAGAACTGTTGTATTAATAACAAAATCACCAAGAGCCAGAGCTATCACGACAGGGGCTTCTTGGTGAGGCATTAACACAAACAGTTAGAGAGCATAGAAAATAAAGAACTAAAGCAATTACATGAATAAAGCAAAACAAAAGAAAATGTCTAATCTAGGTAATCAACCAACCGGTAGTTTGTTAATCACAATTAATCCCCAGCAATGGCGCCATAAACTTGATGCAGGTGGAAATTGTCTCTCAACAAATTTCCTTCGGCAAGTGTACTGAATTTTGTCGTCAAGTAAAAACTCACAATAGAGTGAGGTCGAATCCCACAGGGATTGATTGATCAAGCAACTTTGATTAGAAGATTGTTCTAGTTGAGCAAACAATCTTAATTGATTGAATTACAATTTCTTGCAATTCAATCTCTCAAATCTTGATCAATAGCCAATTCCTTGGTCAATTGCTCATGAGAAGAGATGAAGTGTGGTCACTGGTTATACCACATGCATTTCCCAAATCAAGTTTTGAGAGGATTATAATCACATATCCATCCAAACCCAATTTGGTCCAGCATGAGAAAGCATTTCTAGCTTGATCTCTTCATTCCTCTTTCAAGGTTCAGAAGGGATCCAAGTTTGAATAGTTTCTTTTCCAAGATAACTACCCAATGGGATGAAGATCGAAAGCTTTCAAGTAAAATCAAGAGAAAATATAGAAGAAGAATGAAGAAAACTAGTATTGATCCATCAAATTACAACAGAGCTCCCTACCCAATGAAATGGGTTTAGTTGTTCATAGCTCTAAAAGATGAAAACAAAGATGGAGAATACATTCTGAACTAGAAGAGCAGAGAAAGATGGAGAATATATTGGTCCATGAGTGGGCTCTCTTGTTTGCTCCATCTTCTTTTTAGTGATGGGTTTGTCCTCTTCAATGAGGATGTCTTCCTCTATGACAATTCCGGCTGAATTGCATAGGTGACAGATGAGATGAGGGAAGGCTAACCTTGCCAAAGTAGAGGGTTTGTCAGCCACCTTGTATACTTCTAGAGGTATGATCTAACGAACTTCCACTTCCTCTCCAATCATGATACTATGGATCATGATAGCCCGATCCACAGTTACTTCGGACTGGTTGCTAGTAGGAATGATAGAGCGTTGGATGAACTCTAACCATCCTCTAGCCATGGGTTTGAGGTCAAGCCTTCTCAGTTGAACTGGCATGCCTTTGGAGTCTCTCTTCCATTGGGCTCCTTCCATACAGATATCCATGAGGACTTGGTCCAACCTTTGATCAAAGTTGACCCTTATTGTGAAAGGATGAAGATCTCCTTGCATCATTGGCAAGTTGAATGCCAACCTCACGGTTTTTGGACTGAATCCAAGTATTTCTCCTGAACCACTATGAGCCAATTCTTTGGGTTCAGGTTCACACTTTGATCATGGTTCTTAGTGATCCATGCACTAGCATAGAACTCTTGATCCATTAAGATTCTGACTTGTTGGATGGGGTTGGTGAGAACTTCCCAACCTCTTCTTTGAATCTCTCGTCGGATCTCTGGATATTCGCTCTTTTTGAACTTGAAGGGGACCTCGGGGATCCCCTTTTTCTTGGCCACAACTTCATAGAAGTGGTCTTGATGGACCTTTGAGATGAATCTCTCCATCTCCTATGACTCGGAGGTGGAAGCAATTGCCTTTCTTTTCCTCTTTCTAGAGGTTTCTCCGGTCTTAGGTGCCATTAATGGTTATGGAAAAACAAAAAGCAACGCTTTTTTCCACACCAAACTTAAAAGGTTTGCTCGTCCTCGAGTAAAAGAAGAAAGAAAGGAGGAGAAGAAGCAGAATTAGAGGAGATAGAGGTGTGTGAAGGGTTCAGCCAAGGGGGTAGAAAGTGTTGGTGATGTGTGAAAATGAAGGAGTGAAAGGGGTATTTATAGGGTAAGGGAGAGAGGGAATCCATGTAAGAAGGTGTGGGTTTGGGAGGGAAATGGTTTTGAACTTGAATGGTAAGGTAGGTGGGGTTTATTTTGGGAAATAGTGGATGGATGTGTGTGGTGGATAGGTTATGGGGAAGAGGATAGGATTTGATAGGTGAATGGTGTTTGGGGAAGAGTTTTATGGAAAGGTGTGAGGAAGGAAGAGAGTGAGTTGGGGTAGGTAGGGATCCTATGGGGTCCACAGATCCTGAGGTGTCAAGGATTTCTCATCTCTGCACTTTTCTGGCATTTAAACGCCCGCTGTGTGCCATTTCTGGCGTTAAACACCAGGCTGATGCTCATTTCTGGCACTAAACACCAGTCTGGCTACCAATTCTGGTGTTTAACGCCCAGAATGCTGCCAGACTGGGGGTTAAACACCCATTCTGCTACCCTTACTGGCGTTTAACGCCAGCCAGACACCAGACACCCTTTTTTGGCATTATCGCCAGTCTGTGTGCCATTTCTGGCATTTAACGCCCAGAATGCTGCCAGACTGGGTGTTAAACGACCATTTTGCTATCCTTACTGGCGTTTAAACGCCAGTAAGCTCGCCTCCAGGGTGTGCTACTTTTTATGCTATTTTTTATTCCTGCTTTAATGCTACAGCTATTTTTGTGACTCCACATGATCATCAACCTAAAGAAGACATATAATAACAATGGAAAATAAAATGAAAAAGTAATTAATATAGATAAATAAAATTGGGTTGCCTCTCAATAAGCGCTTCTTTAATATCAATAGCTTGACAGGAAGCCCTTACAAAGCTTCACAGATGCTCAAAGCATGGTTGTGGCCTCCCAACACCAAACTTAGAAGTTGAGTGTGGGGGCTCTGTCTGACTGTGTATTGAGAGAAGTTTTTCATGCTTCTTCTCCATGTTTACAGAAGAAGATCCACGAGTCTTAAACACAAGGTAGTCCTCATTCAATTGAAGGACTAACTCTCCTCTATCCACATCAATCACAGCCATTGCTGTGACTAGGAAGAGTCTTCCAAGGATGATGGATTCATCCTCATCCTTCCCAGTGTCTAGGATTATGAAGTCAGTAGGGACGTAAAGGCCTTCAACCTTCACTAAGACATCCTCTACAAGTCTATAAGCCTGTTTCATTAATTTGTCTGCCATCTCTAGTGAGATTCTTGTAGCTTGCACCTCAAAGATCCCTAGTTTCTCCATTACAGAGAGTGGCATGAGGTTGATACCTGACCCTAGGTCACACAGAACCTTTTCAAAGTTCATGATGCCTATGGTGCAAGGTATTAAGAACTTTCCAGGATCCGATTTCTTTTGAGGCAATGTCTGCTGAATCCATGTATTCAGTTCATTGATGAGAAATAGAGGTTCATCCTCCCAAGTCTCATTACCAAATAACTTGACATTCAGCTTCATGATTGCTCCTAGATACTGAGCAACTTCCTCTTCAACAGTGTCTTCGTCCTCTTCAGAGGAAGAATATTCATCAGAGCTCATGAATGACAATAGTAAGTACAGTGGAATCTCTATGGTCTCTGTATGAGCCTCAGATTCCTGTGGTTCCTCAATAGGGAACTTATTATTGGTCAGTGGATGTCCCTTGAGGTCTTCCTGACTGGGAATCACTGCCTTTTCACTCTCTCCAGGTTTGGCCATTTTGGTTGTAGTTATGGCCTTGCACTCTCTTTTGGGATTCTCTTCTGTATTGCTTAGGAGAGTACTAGGAGGAGTTTCTGTAACTCTTTTACTCAGCTGACCTACTTGTGGCTCTAAATTTTTTATGGAGGACCTTATTTCATTCATGAAACTGAGAGTGGTCTTAGATAGATCAGAGACTATGTTTGTTAAGCCAGAGAGGCTTTGCTCAAAATTCTCTGTCTGTTGCAGAGAAGATGATGGAAAAGGTTTGCTATTGCCAAACTTATTTCTCCCACCATTATTGTTGTTGAAGCCTTGTTGAGGCTTTTGTTGATCCTTCCATGAGAAATTTGGATGATTCCTCCATGAAGGATTATAAGTGTTTCTATAGGATTCTCCCATGTAATTCACCTCTTCCATTGCAGGATTCTCAGGGTCATAAGCTTCTCCTTCAGAGGAGGCTTCTTTAGCACTGTCGGATGCAACTTGCAATCCAGTCAAATTCTGAGAAATCATATTGACTTGCTGAGTCAATATTTTGTTCTGAGCCAATATGGCATTTAGAGTATCACTCTCAAGAACTCCTTTCTTTTGAGTCATCCCATTATTCACGAAATTCCTTTCAGAAGTATACATGAACTGGTTATTTGCAACCATCTCAATGAGTTCCTGGGCTTTTTCAGGTGTTTTCAGATGAAGAGATCCACCAGCAAAATGGTCCAATGACATCTTAGATGATTTAGACAGACCATTATAGAATATACATATGATGCTCCATTCTGGAAGCATGTCAGAAGGACACATTTTGGTTAATTGCTTGTATCATTCCCAAGTTTCATAAAGGGACTCACCTTCCTTCTGTTTGAAGGTTTGGACTTCCACTCTAAGCTTGCTCATCTTTTGAGGTGGAAAAAATTTGGTCAAGAAAGCATTGACCAACTTGTCCCAAGAGTTCAGGCTTTTTCTAGGTTGTGAGTCCAACCATGTTCTAGCTCTGTCTCTTACAGCAAAGGGGAAAGCATAAGTCGTTTGACCTCGGGATCAACCCCATTGGTCTTAACAATATCACAGATCTGCGAGAATTCAGCTAAGAACTGATGAGGATCTTCCGATTGAAGTCCATGAACCTTGCAATTCTACTGAATTAGAGAAACTAATTGAGGCTTAAGCTCAAAGTTATTTGCTCCAATGTCAGGAATTGAGAAGCTTCTTCCATAGAAGTTGGAAGTTGGTGCATGATGAGCGGATATTTTATACGCTTTTTGGGGGTAATTTCATGTAGATTTTAGTGTGTTCTAGTTATTTTTTAGTATATTTTTATTAGTTTTTAGGAAAAATCATATTTCTGGACTTTACTATGAGTTTGTGTGTTTTTCTGTGATTTCAGGTATTTTCTGGCTGAAATTGAGGGAGCTGAGCAAAAATCTGATTTGGGCTGAAAAAGGAATGCTGATGCTGTTGGATTCTGACATCCCTGAACTCGGAATGGATTTTTTTGAGCTACAGAAGTCCAATTGGCGCGCTCTTAATTGGGTTGGAAAGTAGACATCCAGGGCTTTCCAGCAATATATAATAGTCCATACTTTTCACGAAGATAAACGATGTAAACTGGCGTTTAACGCCAGTTCCATGTTGCATTCTGGCGTTCAACGCCAGAAACAGGTTGTAAGTTGGAGTTAAACGCCAGAAACAGGTTACAACCTAGCGTTTAACTCCAGAAACAGCCCAGGCATGTGAGAAGCTCAAGTCTTAGCCCCAGCACACACCAAGTGAGCCCCAGAAGTGGATTTCTGCATCATCCATCTTAGTTTATTCATTTTCTGTAAACCTAGGTTACCAGTTTAGTATTTAAACAACTTTTAGATACTTATTTTGTACCTCATGACATTTTTAGATCTGAATTTGGTATTCTCTAATGGCATGAGTCTCTAAACTCCATTGTTGGGAGTGAGGAGCTGATGAGCGGATAATTTATACGCTTTTTGGCATTGTTTTTAGGTAGTTTTTAGTAGGTTCTAGCTACTTTTTTGCATATTTTTATTAGTTTTTAGGCAAAATTCATATTTCTGGACTTTACTATGAGTTTTTGTGTTTTTCTGTGATTTCAAGTCTTTTCTGGCTGAAATTGAGGGAGCTGAGCAAAAATCTGATTTAGGCTGAAACAGAACTGCTGATGCTGTTGGATTCTGACCTCCCTGCACTCGGAATGGATTTTTTGGAGCTACAGGAGTCCAATTGGCGCGCTCTCAATTGGGTTGAAACGTAGACATCCAGGGCTTTCCAGAAATATATAATAGTCCATACTTTGCGCGAAGATAGATGACGTAAACTGGCGTTCAACGCCAGTTCCATGTTGCAGTCTGGTGTTCAGCGCCAGAAATAGGTTGTAAGTTGGAGTTCAACACCAGAAACAGGTTACAACCTGGCGTTCAACTCCAGAAACAGCCCAAGCACGTTAGAAGCTTAAGTCTCAGCCCCAACACACACCAAGTGGGCCCCAGAAGTGGATTTCTACACCAATTATCTTAGTTTACTCATTTTCTGTAAACCTAGGCTACTAGTTTAGTATTTAAACAACTTTTAGAGACTTATTTTGGATCTCATGATATTTTTTAGATCTGAATTTTATACTCTTTGACGGCATGAGTCTCTAAACTCCATTGTTGGGGATGAGGAGCTCTGCAACGTCTCGATGAATTAATGCAATTATCTCTATTTTCCATTCAAACACGCTTGTTCTTATCTAAGATGTTCATTCGCGCTTCACCATGAAGAAGGTGATGATCCGTGACACTCATCACCTTCCTCAATCCATGAATGTGTGCCTGACAACCACCTCCGTTCTACATTAGATTGAATGAGTATCTCTTAGATTCCTTAATCATAATCTTCGTGGTATAAGCTAGAATTGATGGCGGCATTCATGAGAATCCAGAAAGTCTAAACCTTGTCTGTGGTATTCCGAGTAGGATTCAAGGATTGAATGGCTGTGACGAGCTTCAAACTCGCGATTGTTGGGCGTAGTGACAGACGCAAAAGAATCAATGGATTCTATTCCTACAGGATCGAGAACCAACAGATGATTAGCCGTGTTGTGATAGAGCATTTGGACCATTTTCACTGAGAGGATGGGAAGTACCCATTGACAATAGTAATACCCTACATACAGCTTGCCATGGAAGGAACCTTGCGTGTGTGAAGAGGAGTACAAGAGAAAACCTGAAATAAAGAGACAAAGCATCTCCAAAACTCCAACATATTCTCCATTATTGCACAATAAGTATTTATTTTATGCCCTTTGACTTTTTACAATTAAAACAAGAGAACCCTATTGGCATCCTGACTAAGATCAACAAGATAACCATAGCTTGCTTCAAGCCAACAATCTCCGTAGGATTCGACCCTTACTCACGTAAGGTATTACTTGGACGACCCAGTGCACTTGCTGGTTAGTTGTGCGGATTGCAAAAGTGTGATTGCAATTTCGTGCACCAAGTTTTTGGCGTCGTTGCTGATGATCACAATTTCGTGCACCAAGTGTTTGGCGCCGTTGCCGGGGATTGTTCGAGTATGGACAACTGACGGTTCGTGTTGTTGCTCAGATTAGGTAATTTTCTTTTTATTTTTCTTTTCAAAAAGTTTTCAAAAATATTTTTCAAAATTTTTCTTTGTTTTCGAAAAATTATTCAAAATTTTTAAGAATGAATTCTAGTGTTTCATAAAGTATGTTGAAGCTTGGCTAGCTGTAAATCCATGTCTAACTCAATTGGATTGAGGCTTCAAAACCATCAGCATAGAGGCAAGTTAATTGGAATATCAGTTGTTACATGCCTGATTTATATCTTCTAAAGCTGGCTGGCTATTAAGCCATGCCCAACCCTTGGATTGGAGCTTTAGGCTAATATTGAAAGATTCCTAGAATTCTTATTAAAAAAATTTTGGATTTCTTATTTTCTTTTTTTTTATATGTTTTTCAAAAAAAATATAAAAGAAAATACAAAAAATTCATAAAATCATAAAAACTAAAAATATTTTGTGTTTCTTGTTTGAGTCTTGAGTCAAGTTATAAGTTTGGTGTCAATTGCATATTCATCTTGTTCTTGCAATTTTCGAAAATTCATGCATTCATAGTATTCTTCATGATCTTCAAGTTGTTCTTGGTAAGTCTTCTTGTTTGATCTTGATGTTTTCTTGTTTTGTGTCTTTTATTGTTTTTTATATGCATTTTTGCATTCATAGTGTCCATGCATTAAAGATTTCTAAGTTTGGTGTCTTGCATGTTTTCTTTGCATAAAAAATTTTTCAAAAAATATGTTCTTGATGTTCATCATGATCTTCAAAGTGTTCTTGGTGTTCATCTTGACATTCATAGTGTTCTTGCATGCATCATTGGTTTTGATCCAAAATTTTCATGTTTTGGGTCATATTTGTATTTTTCTCTCTCATCATTAAAAATTCAAAAATAAAAAAATATATCTTTTCCTTTTTTCTCTCAAAAAATTCGAAATTTTGGTTGACTTGGTCAAATTTTTTAAAATCATATCTTTTTCAAAACTTCCTAACCACTTTTTCTCTCTTCAATTTTCGAAAATTATATCCAAAATTTTTCAAATCTTTTCAATTAATTAATTATTTTTGTTTTCAATTTTTTTTATTTGGTTTTCTAATTTTCAAATTTTTATTTAATTTTTCATTTATTCTATTTTATCTTCCTTTTAATTTTCGATATTAAAAAAAATTAAATCCACATTACCTCCTTTACTCCAAACATGGACCTAAGTAGAATTGAACAATCCACAAGGACTCTGGGGTCATATGCTAACACCACTACTGCTTCATATGGGAGTAGTATCTGTATACCCTCCATTGGAGTCAGTAGTTTTGAGTTGAATCCTCAGCTCATTATCATGGTGCAGCAAAGTTGCCAGTATTTCGGTCTTCCACAGGAAGAACCTACAGAGTTTTTGGCATAATTTTTATAAATTGCTGACACAATACATGATAAGGAAGTAGATTAGGATGTCTACAGATTATTACTATTTATTTGCTGTAAAAGACCAAGCTAAGAGGTGGTTAAATAACCAACCTAAGGACATCATAAAGACATGGAAACATCTGTCAGAAAAATTCTTAAATCACTATTTTCCTCCAAAACGGATGACACAGCTAAGGCTGAGCATCCAAGGGTTTAAACAAGGAGATAATAAATCCCTTTATAATGTCAGGGAGAGATACAGAGAGATGCTAAGAAAATGCCTCTCTGAAATGTTTTCAGAGTGGGTGCAGTTAGACATCTTCTATTATGGGCTTAGAGAGAGAGCTCAGATTTCTCTAGACCACTCAGCTGGTGGATCTATACACATGAGAAAGACAATAGAAGAAGCTCAAGAGCTCATTGATACAGTTGCCAGAAATCAGCATCTGTACCTGAGCAGTGAACCTTCCTTGAAAGAAGAGACCAAAACAGTAACTGCTAAACTCAGTCCTGTAGAACAAGTTACTGATTCAATCAGCAACTGGATTTTCTAACAAAATAGCTAGCCGAATTCAAGGAGATACTACAAGAAACAAGAATGGCTAATATGAATATGGAAGTACAGTTAAAGCAAACAAAACAGCAGTTATCAAAACAAATAACAGAAGAGTGCCAAGCAGTTCAATTAAGAAGTGGAAAAATATTAAATACCTCACTTCAAGGTAGCAGGAAGCCAAGAAATGAGCAAACTACCCAAAATCCATCTGAGGACAGTAAGAGCCCAAAGAGGAATAATTCTGGCGCTCAAATGCCAGAAACTGGGTGGAAAGCCGGCGTTGAACGCCCAAACCATGCTCAGTCCTGGCGTTCAACGCCAAAAACAAGCAAGGAATTGGTATTGAACGCCCAAAGGAAGCACAGTTCTTGCGTTCAGATGCCAGAAACAGGTAAGGAGCTGGCGTCTAACGCCACTCCAGCTTCCACCCCTCGCATTCAAACGCCAGTGGGAGATCAGACACATACAAGTGCTGATAGCAACCCCTCTAAAAAGGCTTCTCAACCCACATCTGTAGGCAATAAACCTACAGCAACTAAGGTTGAGGAATACAAAGCCAAAATGCCTTATCCTCAGAAACTCCGCAAAGCGGAACATGATAAGCAATTTGCCCGCTTTGCAGACTATCTAAGGACTCTTGAAATAAAGATTCTATTTGCAGAGGCACTTGAGCAAATACCTTCTTATGCTAAGTTCATGAAAGAGACCTTAAGTCATAAGAAAGATTGGAGGGAAACTGAAAAAGTTTACCTCACTGAAGAATGCGGTGCAGTCATTCTGAAAAAGCTTACCTGAGAAGCTTAAAGATCCTGAAAGCTTTATGATACCATGCACATTGGAGGGTACTTGTACCAAGCAAGCTCTATGTGATTTTGGGGCAAGCATCAACCTAATACCTGCATCTACTATCAGAAAGCTTGGTTTGACTGAAGAAGTCAAACCAACCCAGATATGTCTCCAACTTGCTGATGGCTCCATTAAATACCCATCAGGCGTGATTGAAGACATGATTGTCAAGGTTGGGCCATTTGCCTTTCCCACTGACTTTGTGGTGCTGGAAATGGAGGAGCACAAAAGTGCAACTCTCATTCTAGGAAGACCTTTCCTATCAACTGGACGAACCCTCATTGACGTCCAAAAAGGGAATTAACCCTGAGAGTCAATGAGGATGAGTTTAAGTTGAATGTTGTCAAAGCTATGCAGCATCCAGACACCTCAGACGACTGCATGAGCATTGATATTATTGACTCTCTCGTGGAAGAGGTCAATATGATTGAGAGTCTCGAATCAGAGCTAGAGAATATCCTTAAGGATGTTCAGCCTGATATGGAGGAATCAGAGAGAATAATAGAACCTTTGAAAATTCCTCAGGAAGAGGAGAAACCTCCTAAACCCGAGCTCAAACCATTACCACCATCCCTGAAATATGCATTTCTGGGAGAAGGTGATACATTTCCTGTGATCATAAGCTCTACCTTAGAGCCACAGGAAGAGGAAGCACTAATTCAAGTGCTAAGGACACACAAGACAGCCCTTGGGTGGTCCATCAGTGATCTTAAGGGCATTAGCCCAGCCAGATGCATGCACAAAATCCTATTGGAGGGTGATGCTAAGCCAATGGTTCAACCACAGAGGCGGCTAAATCCAGCCATGAGGGAGGTGGTGCAAAAGGAGGTCACTAAATTACTAGAGGCTGGGATTATTTATCCTATTTCTGATAGCCCCTGGGTAAGCCCTGTCCAAGTCGTCCCTAAGAAGGGTGGCATGACAGTGGTTCATAATGAAAAAAATAAACTGGTTCCTATAAGAACAGTTACAGGGTGGCGTATGTGTATTGATTATAGAAGGCTCAATACAGCTACCAGAAAGGATCATTTTCCTTTACCCTTCATAGACCAGATGCTAGAAAGACTAACAGTTCATGAATACTACTGCTTCCTGGATGGATATTCAGGTTATAATCAAATTGCAGTAGATCCCCAGGATCAAGAGAAAACAGCATTCACATGTCCATCTGGAGTATTTGCATACA